>NC_052172.1:0-255924 GCF_902713615.1 Scyliorhinus canicula | reverse complement strand
CAATAACCCCACCTAACCTTTTTTGCTCACTAAGGGCAATTCATCATGGCCAAACCACCTAACCTTCATGTCTTTAGACTGTGGGAGAAAAGCGGAGCACCCGGAGGAAACCCACGCAAACACGGGGAGAACGTGCAGACTCCACACAGAGTGTCCCAGTGGGTAATCCAACCTGGGACCCTGGCACTGTGAAGCCACAGTGCTATCCACTTGTGCGACCTTGCTGCCCTATCATGGAACGTCGAATCAACTTGTTTTGATAACAGCTTTTCATCTGTAAATTAATCAGGAAAGTATTAATTAGGCTATAGATTGAGCAATCAATGTGGAAGTACCCATTTGCACTTTTTTGAAACTTTGTTGGATTAAAATGTATCAGAAGCACTTTAATCTCACAAGTTGTGAACCTGTAAAAAGTGCACATGTAAAAAGTCAGATAGTACAGCTGATTGAAAAATACATAATTAATCCTAAATTTGTACTGAGACAAGTCCAAAATGAAATATTGGGGGAATGTCCAATTCACATAACAAGCATGTCTTTCGGGACTTCTGGAAGGAAACTGGAGCATGAGGAGGAAACCCATGGAGACACGGGGAAAATGTGCAGACTCTGCAGAGGCAGCGACCAAGTGGGAAACGAATCTTGGACCGTGGCGCTGTGAACCTCTCCCCTGATATACACAATGCCCTGTTACAAACTGTTTTTTCACACTCCCCTGGTTTGCATGCTGACTTGGTTTCACACTCCCTTGGTTTGCATGCTGACTTGGTTTCACACTGCCCTGGTTTGCATGCTGACTTGTTCCACTGCCTGGTTTGACTGCTGACTTGGTTTCACACTGCCTGGTTTGCATGCTGACTTGGTTACACACTGCCCTGGTTTGCATGCTGACTTGGTTTTCACACTGCCCTGGTTTGCATGCTGACTTGGTTTCACACACTCCCCTGGTTTGCATGCTGACTTGGTTCACACTCCCCTTGTTTGCATGCTGACTTGGTTTCACACTGCCCTGGTTTGCATGCTGACTTGGTTTCACACTCCCCTGGTTTGCATGCTGACTTGGTTTCACACTCCCCTGGTTTGCATGCTGACTTGGTTTCACACTGCCCTGGTTTGCATGCTGACTTGGTTTCACACTCCCCTGGTTTGCATGCTGACTTGGTTTCACACTGCCCTGGTTTGCATGCTGACTTGGTTTCACACTGCCCTGGTTTGCATGCTGACTTGGTTTCACACTCGCCTGGTTTGCATGCTGACTTGGTTACACACTCGCCTGCTTTGAACTCTCAACTGATGTACACACTCCCCAATTTACACACGCTCTTGTTGTGCATCTTTCCCTGGTTCCATACACTCCCCTGGTTCAGATAACTCCCCTAATTTACACATTCCCCTAGTTTGCACATTCGCCTGGTTTGCACATTCCCCTGCTTCACACACTCCCCTGCATTATACGCACTCCCCTGCTTTCTACACTCCCGTTTTGCATACTCCCCTGCGTGATGCACTCCCCTGCGTGATGCACTCCCCTGCGTGATACACCCCCCTGCTTAATGCAGTCCCCTGGTTTACACATCCCCCTGCTGTATAAACTCCCATACTTCATACATCTTCCTGCTTTACAAATCCTCCTGCTTCATACATCCCCCTTACTTTATACATCCTGCTGCTTAATACACCCCCTGCTTTATACACTCCTCTGCTTGATACACTCCCCTGGTTTACACATCACCCTGCTCTATGCCCTGCCATGCTTCATACACCCCCATGCTTCACAGGTCCCCCTGCTTTATGTACTCCCCTGGACTTTGTTTTCGGCCTGCATGGAGCTTATACTCTCCAGATTCTCTCTCAGTTCTAGCAGTGCTCCCCGGCCCCGTTTCCTGTCCTACCCCAGAACTGGCAAGTCCAGTCCATCGAGGAATAGCTTCATCCACGAGTCCCCCGAGTTTGCACTGAGTGTTGAATTTTGGTGCGTTTGAGTGCTATAGTGAGAGTTTGGTGACTGAGGGAGTATAAGTGTTCATTTTTATCTCAAGTCTCGTCTTTCTTTTAGTTAGTTAATTAACTTAAAAGTTGCTGTTTGGTTTAGAAGAAGGTGAATTTTCAATCAGCTTTAAACAAGGTTCAACTTGTAGGTACTTGCAGCTGGAGCTTGTTAATTAGTTAATTGGATAAGGCCAGTTTTCAGAGGCTAGATTCACAGTATAAAAAGGATCCAGCTACAGTGCTGACTTTGTTTGCACTGAGTGTAAACGTGGTGCATTTGAGAGCTGCAGTGAAAGTTTGGTGACTGAGGGAGTGCTGAACATGGTGCATTTGAGTGCTATAGTGAGAGTTTGGTGACAGAGGGAGTGCTGAACATGGTGCATTTGAGTGCTATAGTGAGAGTTTGGTGACTGAGGGAGTTAGGTGAGGAGGGAGTACGGTGCTCCTTTCATTTCATTTCTGCAAAGAGCGAGAAGGGAGCCAGGAGTTCACAGAGTGCAGCTGACTGGGAGCAGAGTCAGAGGGTGGAGGTCCAGTTGGGTCACAGGGCAGCTATATTCTGTAAGGTAAGAGGGGATGGAGGCTACGGCAGTTGCATACTCCTCCTGTAGGATGTGGGTGGTGAGGGATACCACCGGTGTCCCCTCTGACTATACCTGCGGGAAGTGCACCCAACTCCAGCTCCTCGGAGACCGTGTTAGAGAACTAGAGCTGGAGCTGGATGAACGTCTGATCATCCAGGAGGCAGAGGGGGTAATAGGGAGTCACAGGGAGGTAACTGCACCCAAGGTGCAGGACAAGAGTAGCTGGGTTACAGTCAGGGGAAGGAAAACAAACGGGCAGACAGTGCAGGGATCCCTCGTGGCCGTTCTCATTCAAAACAAGTATACTATTTTGGATGCTGTTGGGGGGATGATCTACTGGGGAAAGGCCCTAGCGGCCAGGTCTCTGGCACTGAGTCTGACTCTGGGGCTCAGAAGGGAAGGGGGGGGAATAGAAAAGCAATAGTAATAGGGGATTCAATTACGGGCAGCACGGTAGCATAGTGGTTAGCATAAATGCTTCACAGCTCCAGGGTCCCAGGTTCGATTCCCGGCTGTGTCACTGTCTGTGCGGAGTCTGCACGTCCTCCCCGTGTGTGCGTGGGTTTCCTCCGGGTGATCCGGTTTCCTCCCACAGTCCAATGATGTGCGGATTAGGTGGATTGGCCAGGCTAAATTGCCCTTACTGTTCGAAAAAATAAGGTTAATGGGGGTTGTTGGGTTACTGGTATTGGGTGGATATGTGGGCTTGAGTCGGGTGATCAATGCTCGGCACAACATCGAGGGCCGAAGGGCCTGTTCTGTGCTGTACTGTTCTAAATTCTAAATTGTTAAGGGAATAGATAGGAGATTCTGTGGTCGCGAGCGAGACTCCCGGAAGGTATGTTGCCTCCCGGGTGCCAGGGCCAGGGATGTCTCGGATCGTGTCTTCAGGATCCTGAAGGGGGAGGGTGAGCAGCCAGAAGTCATGGTGCACATTGGTACAAACGACGTAGGTAGGAAAAGGGTGTGGAGGTAATAAACACGTTTAGGGAGTTAGGCTGGAAGTTAATAGCCAGGACAAACAGAATTGTCATCACTGGTTTGTTGCCGGTGCCACGTGATAGCGAGGCTAGGAATAGGGAGAGAGTGCAGTTGCACACCTGGCTGCAGGAATGGTGTAGGAGGGAGGGCTTCAGGTATTTGGATAATTGGAGAGCATTCTGGGGAAGGTGGGACCTGTACAAGCAGGAGGGGTTGCATCTGAACCAGAGGGGCACCAATATCCTGGGGGGGTGGTTTGCTAGTACTCTTCGGGAGGGTTTAAACTAATTTGGCAGGGAAATGGGAAACGGATTTGTAATCCAGCAACTAAGGAAGCCGATATTCAGCTCACCAAAGTGTGTAGTGACGCAGTGGGGAAGGTAACACTGACAAAGGAGAGTACTTGCAGGAACGGAGATGGGTTGAAGTGTGTATACTTCAACGCAAGAAGCATCAGGAATAAGGTGGGTGAAATTAAGTCATGGATCGGTACTTGTGACTAGGATGTGGTGGCCATCACGGAAACGTGGATAGAAAAGGGGCAGAAATGGTTGTTGGAGGTCCCTGGTTATAGATGTTTCAACAAGATTAGGGAGGGTGGTAAAAGAGGTGGGGGGGGGGGGGATGGCATTGTTAATTAGAGATAGTATAACAGCTGCAGAAATGCAGTTCGAGTAGGATCTGAGGTAGTATGGGTTGAAGTCAGAAATAGGAAAAGAGCAGTCACCTTGCTGGGAGTTTTCTATAGGCCCCCAATAGCAGCAGAGATGTGTAGGAACATATTTTGGAAAGGTGCAGAAGTCACAGGGTAGTAGTCATGGGTGACTTCAACTTCCCAAACATTGAGTGGAAACTCTTTTGATCAAATAGTTTGGATGGGGTAGTGTTTGTGCACTGTGTCGAGGAAGCTTTTCTAACACAGTATGTAGATTGTCTGACCAGAGGGGAGGCCATATTGGATTTGGTACTTGGTAATGAACCAGGGCAAGTGATAGATTTGTTAGTAGGGGAGCATTTTGGAGGTAGTGCCCACAATTCTGTGACATTCACTTCAGTAATTGATAGGTGCGTGCAACAGGACAAGATTTACAATTGGGGGATAGGTAAATACAATGCTGTGAGACAAGAATTGAAGTGCATAAGTTGGGAACATAGGCTGTCAGGGAAGGACACGTGAAATGTGGAACTTGTTCAAGGATCAGGGACTACGTGTCTTTGATATGTATGTCCCTGTCAGGCAGGGAAGAAATGGTCAAGTGAGGGAACCATGTTTGACACGAGAGTTTGAATGTCTTGTTAAGAGGAAGAAAGAGACTTGTGTAAGGCTGAGGAAACAAGGTTCAGACAGGGCGCTGGAGGGATACAAGACAGCCAGGAGGGAACTGAAGGAAGGGATTAGGAGAGCTAAGAGAGGGCATGAAAAATCTTTGGTGGGTAGGATCAAGGAAAACCCCAAGGCCTTTTACACATATGTGAGAAATATGAGAATGACTAGAGCGAGGGTCGGTCCGATCAAAGACAGTAGCGGGAGATTGTGTATTGAGTCTGAAGATATAGGAGAGGTCTTGAACGAGCACTTTTCTTCAGTATTTACAAACGAGAGGGGCCATATTGTTGGAGAGGACAGTGTGAAACAGACTGGAAAGCTTGAGGAGATACTTGTTAGGAAGGAAGATGTGTTGGGCATTTTGAAAAACTTGAGGATAGACAAGGCACCTGGGCCTGACGGGATACATCCAAGGATTCTATGGGAAGCAAGAGATGAAATTGCAGAGCCGTTGGCAATGATCTTCTCGTCCTCACTGTCAACAGGGGTGGTACCAGGGGATTGGAGAGTGGCGAATGTTGTGCCTCTGTTCAAAAAAGGGAATAGGGATAACCCTGGGAATTACAGGCCAGTTAGTCTTACTTCGGTGGTCGGCAAATTAATGGAAAGGGTACAGAGGGATAGGATTTCTGAGCATCTGGAAAAACACTGCTTGATCAGGGATAGTCAGCACGGATTTCTGAGCGGTAGGTCTTGCCTTACAAGTCTTATTGAATTCTTTGAGGAGGTGACCAAGCATGTGGATGAAGGTAAAGCAGTGGATGTAGTGTACATGGATTTTAGTAAGGCATTTGATAAGGTTCCCATGGTAGGCTTATGCGGAAAGTAAGGAGGCATGGGATAGTGGAAAATGTTGCCAGTTGGATAATGAACTGGCTAACCAATAGAAGTCAGAGATTGGTAGTGGATGGGAAATATTCAGCCTGGAGACCAGTTACCAGTGGTGTACTGCAGGGATCAGTTCTGGGTCCTCTGCTGTTTGTGATTTTCATTAATGACTTGGATGAGTGAGTTGAAGGGTGGGTCAGTAAATTTGCAGATGATATGAAGATTGGTGGAGTTGTGGATAGTGAGGAGGGCTGTTGTCGACTGCAAAGAGACATAGATAGGATGCAGAGCTGGGCTGAGAAGTGGTAGATGGAGTTTAACCCTGACAAGTGTGAGGTTGTCCATTTTGGAAGGAGAAATGTGAATGCGGAACACCGGGTTAACGGTAGGGATCTTGGCAATGCTGTGGAGCAGAGAGATCTTGGGGTCCATGTTGAAATGAAATGATAAATGAAAATCGCATATTGTCAGGAGTAGGCTTCAATGAAGTTACTGTGAAAAGCCCCTAGTCGCCACATACCGGCGCTTGTCCGGGGCGGCTGGTACGGGAATCAAACTGTTCTGCTGGCCTGCTTGGTGTGCTTTCAAAGCCAACGATTTAGCCCAGTGAGCTAAACCAGCCCCTATGTTCAGAGATCTTTGAAAGTTGCCACTCAAGTGGATAGAGCTGTGAAGAAGGCCTATGGTGTGCTCGCATTCATTGGCAGAGGGATTGAATTTAAGAGCTGTGAGGTGATGATGCAGCTGTACAAAACCTTGGTGAGGCCACATTTGGAGTACTGTGTGCTGTTCTGGTCACCTCATTTTAGGAAGGATGTGGAAGCTTTGGAAAAGGTGCAAAGGAGATTTACCAGGATGCTGCCTGGAATGGAGAGTAGGTCTTATGAGGAAAGGTTGAGGGTGCTAGGCCTTTTCTCATTAGAACGGAGAAGGATGAGGGACGACTTGATAGATGTTTATAAGATGATCGGGGAATAGATAGAGTAGACAGTCAGAGACTTTTTCCCCGGGTGGAACAAACCATTACAAGGGTACATAAATTTAAGGTGAATGGTGGAAGATACAGGGGGGATGTCAGAGTTAGGTTCTTTACCCAGAGAGTAGTGGGGGCATGGAATGCACTGCCTGTGGAAGTAGGTGAGTCGGCAACATTAGGGACCTTCAAGCGGCTATTGGATAGGTACATGGATTATGGTAGAATAATGGAGTGTAGATTAATTTGTTCTTAAGGGCAGCACGGTAGCATTGTGGTGAGCACAATTGCGTCACAGCTAGAGGGTCCCAGGTTCGATTCCGCCTTGGGTCACTGTCTGTGCGGGGTCTGCACATCCACCCCGTGTGTGCGTGGGTTTCCTCCGGATGTTCCGGTTTTCTCCCACAGTCGAAAGATGCGCAGGTTAGGTGGATTGGCCATGATAAATTGCCCTTAGTGTCCAAAATTGCAGTCAGTGTTGGGTGGGTTTACTAGGTTATGGGGATAGGGTGGAGTTGTTGACCTCGGGTAGGGTGCTCTTCCCAAGAGCCGGTGCAGACTCGATGGGCCGAGTGGCCTCCTGCACTGTAAATTCTATGATAATCTATGATTAATCTAGGACAAAGGTTCGGCACAACATCGTGGGCTGAAGGGCCTGTTCTGTGCTGTATTTTTCTATGTTCTATGTTCCCCTGTTGGGGGATTTGAGGTGTGCAGTCACCGGTAAAAGTCCTCAAAGGTCTTGTTAACCTTGTTTGGGTCTGTTTCTAGTGTGCCTCTGTTGTCCCAAATTTGCACAATCTTTCTGTTGGCTGCTCAGCTGGCCTTCTCTGCTGGTGTGCCAACAGGCGGCTGGCTTTGTCCCCGTCTTTGTATAGGGTTCCCCATGCTTGGTGGAGTTGGTGCACTGCTTTACTCGTGGAGAGCAGGTCAAAGTCCATTTGTTGCTTTTCCATCTCTGCCAAGAGCTCTATTGGTTGGGGCCGACTGCTGCCTAACCACTCTCTCCTCTCTCCCTTTGTGCTTTAAAGGCAATAGTTTCCCCTCCAATCACGGCCTTTAGCTCCTCCCAGACACAGAGACTGAGACCTCCCCATTTTGGTTGTTTGTCATATTCTCCGCTATGGCCTGTGATACCCTCTCGCTGAAAGCCATGTTGGCCAGTCGGGCAGCGTCCAACCTCTATGTGGGGCATTGGGTACTGCCCATCTCCAACCTCACATCCATATAATGTGGAGCATGGTCTGAGATTATGATTACGGAGACGCCGCCTTGACCAGCCCTGGGAGCACCGATTTTCCAACCAGAAAGAAGTGACTCCTCAAGTATATGTTGTGGACTGGTGAGAACAAGGAGAAATCCTGCTGCCCTGGGTGGGTGAACCTCCCACCGCCCCCATCTGCCCCATGAAGCGACCGGGTTCCTTCGCCATGTTCAAGGTCTTCCCCATTCCGGGGTTTGAGCTGTCTGTCCATGTTTCCTGTACACAGTTAAAGTCCCCCCCACCCCCCTCCATGATCAGTCGGTGTGTCGCTATGTAGGGGATTTCTGCCTTTGGCTTGTTAATGAATTTTGCGCTGTCCCAGTTGAGAGTGTTCACGTTGACAGTCCAACCATGACGTACCATCCCCCTGGGTCCGTTACCGTCATCGTCACCTTAAACATAGTCCTGTTCTTTAACAGAATCACTACCCCTCAGGCCCTCGTCCCATGGCAGGAATGGTAAGTCTGTCCCACCCAGCCCTTCCTTAGCCACAGCCGGTCCTGTTCTCTCAGGTATGTCTCTTGGAGGAGGACTATGTTGGCTCTCATGTTTCTTCGGTGGGTGAAGACTCTGGATCTTTTCACTGGGCCTTTAAGTTCCTTGACATTCCAGGTTACCAGGTCCCTTTTCCCATCGCCTCCCCTTCCCGTCCCCCCTCTCCCATCTTCTTTCCCTTCCTCTGTCCCCCTTCCCCGAGCTCCTTTTCCCCAATACTTCTCCGTCCCTGCTGTTTGTTCTCACCCCCCCTGCCAGGCACTGCCCCCCCCCCCCCCCCCCCCCCGTTGGAAGACAGCCGCGGCCTCTATCTGCTGCATGTTCCCGGCGTTAGCTCTCCCGCTAGTGTGGTGACCCTCCTCCCGGGAGTTACTGTCCCGCTGTCCTTCCACCCAATCTCTGTGGGTTCTGTATGTTCTTTCCACATCATGCCCGACACTTGGTCCTCCACCTTTTGCCCTTGTCTGCACGTATAGGGACACCATCTCCCGCCTCTTCGTCAGTCAGTTGTGTTGTGGGGGGTGGAGGAGGGGTGAGGTTCTTTTCTCCCTCTCCCCTCCCCAATTGTTGGTTTGCCAATGCGCTGCCGCTCTTCGCCTGGACCCCTCCCGCCTCTCCTGTGGTCACGGCCCCAGCCCGCAGTCTGTGACAAACGTATCTGCTTCAGTTGGGGCCTTAAAAACAATATTTTTTGCCCTGGTATGTGACCCAGGCCTGGCTGGATATAACATTCTTAAGTGAACGCCGCTTTCGTACATCGATGCCTACGGCGCTAAGGACCTGGGTTTGAATCCTGGCACTGGGTCTGTGAGGAGTTTGCACATTCTCCCCTAGCCTGCGTGGGTTTCGCCCCACAACAACCCAAAGATGTGCAGGTTAGGTGGATTGGCCACGTTAAATTAACCCTGACAAGTGTGAGGTTGTCCATTTTGGAAGGCGAAATGTGAATGCGGAATACAGGGTTAACGGTCGGGTTCTTGGCAACGCTGAGGAGCAGAGAGATCTTGGGGTCCATGTTGAAATGAAATGAAAAATGAAAATCGCATATTGTCACGAGTAGGCTTCAATTAAGTTACTGTGAAAAGCCCCTAGTCGCCACATACCGGCGCCTGTCCGGGGAGGCTGGTACGGGAATCAAACTGTGCTGCTGGCCTGCTTGGTGTGCTTTAAAAGCCAGCGATTTAGCCCAGTGAGCTAAACCAGCCCCTATGTTCAGAGACCTTTGAAAGTTGCCACTCAAGTGGATAGAGCTGTGAAGAAGGCCTATGGTGTGCTAGCGTTCATTGGCAGAGGAATTGAATTTAAGAGCCGTGAGGTGATGATGCAGCTGTACAAAACCTTGGTGAGGCCACATCTGAGTACTGTGTGCAGTTCTGGTCACCTCATTTTAGGAAGGATGTGGAAGTTTTGGAAAAGGTGCAAAGGAGATTGACCAGGATGTTGCCTGGAATGGAGAGTAGGTCTTACGAGGAAAGGTTGAGGGTGCTAGGCCTTTTCTCATTAGAACGGAGAAGGATGAGGGGCAACTTGATAGAGGTTTATATGATGATCAGGGGAATAGATAGAGTAGACAGCCAGAGACTTTTCCCCGGGTGGAACAAACCATTACAAGGGGACATAAATCTAAGGTGGATGGTGGAAGATATAGGGGGGATGTCTGAGGTAGGTTCTTTACCCAGAGAGTAGTGGGGGCATGGAATGTACTGCCTATGGAAGTAGTTGTGTCGGCAACATTAGGGACCTTCAAGCGGCTATTGGATATGTACATGGATTATGGTAGAATAATGGAGTGTAGATTAATTTATTCTTAAGGGCATCACGGTAGCATTGTGGAGAGCACAATTGCTTTACAGCTCCAGGGTCCCAGTTTCGATTTCGCCTTGGATTCCCGGCTGGGTCACTGTCTGTGTGGAGTCTGCACATCCATCCCGTGTGTGCGTGGGTTTCCTCCGGGTGCCGATCCGGTTTTCTCCCACAGTCCAAAGATGTGCCAGTTAGGTGGATTGGCCATGATAAATTGCCCTTGGTGTCCAAAATTGCCGTCAGTGTTGGGTGGGGTTACTGGGTTATGGGGATAGGGTGGAGGTGTTGACCCCGGGTAGGGTGCTCTTTCCAAGAGCTGGGGCAGACTCGATGGGCCGAGTGGCCTCCTTCTGCACTGTAAATTCTATGATAATCTATGATTAATCTAGGACAAAGGTTCGGTACAACATCGTGGGCCGCAGGGCCTGTTATGTGCAGTATTTTTCGATGTTCCCCTGTTGGGGGATCTGAGGTGTGCAGTCCCCGGTAAAAGTCCTCAAAGGTCTTGTTAACCTTGTTTGGGTCTGTTTCTAGTGTGCCTCTGCTGTCCCAAATTTGCACAATCTTTCTGTTGGCTGCTCAGCTGGCCTTCTCTGCTGGTGTGCCAACAGGCGGCTGGCTTTGTCCCCGTCTTTGTATAGGGTTCCCCGTGCTTGGTGGAGTTTGTGCACTGCTTTACTCGTGGAGAGCAGGTCAAAGTCCATTTGTTGCTTTTCCCTCTCTGCCAAGAGCTCTATTGTTGGGGCCGACTGCTGCCTAGCCACTCTCTCCTCTCTCCCTTTGTGCTTTAAAGGCAATAGTTTCCCCTCCAATCATGGCCTTTAGCTCCTCCCAGACATGGAGGCTGAGACCTCCCCATTTTGGTTGTTTGTCGTATACTCCGCTATGGCCTGTGATACCCTCTCGCTGAAAGCCATGTTGGCCAGTAGGGCAGCGCCCAATCTCTATGTGGGGCATTGGGTACTGCCCATCTCCAACCTCACATCCATATAATGTGGAGCATGTTCTGAGATTACGATTACGGAGACTCCGCCTTGACCAGCTCTGGGAGCACCGATTTTCCAACCAGAAAGAAGTGACTCCTCAAGTATATGTTGTGGACTGGTGAGAACAAGGAGAAATCCTGCTGCCCTGGGTGGGTGAACCTCCCACCGCCCCCATCTGCCCCATAAAGCGACCGGGTTCCTTCGCCATGTTCAAGGTCTTCCCCGTTCCGGGGTTTGAGCTGTCTGTCCATGTGTCCTGTACACAGTTATAGTCCCCCCCCCCCCCCCCCCCCCCCACCCCACCCATGATCAGTCGGTGTGTCGCTATGTAGGGGATTTCTGCCTTTGTCTTGTTAATGAATTTTGCGTTCTCCAGTTGAGAGTGTTCACGTTGACAGTACTATCGGTGCGCCGTCCAACCATGACGTACCATCCCCCCTGGGTCCGTTACCGTCATCGTCACCTTAAACATAGTCCTGTTCTTTAACAGAATCACTACCCCTCAGGCCCTCGTCCCATGGCAGGAATGGTAAGTCTGTCCCACCCAGCCCTTCCTTAGCCACAGCCGGTCCTGCTCTCTCAGGTGTGTCTCTTGGAGGACGACTATGTTGGCTCTCATGTTTCTTCGGTGGGTGAAGACTCTGGATCTTTTCACTGGGCCTATAAGTCCCTTGACATTCCAGGTTTTGAGGTCCCTTTTCATATCACCTCCCCTTTCCCGTCCCCCCTCTCCCATCTCCTTTCCCTTTCCCTCCCCCTCTGTCCCCTTTCCCCGAGCTCTTTTTCCCCTATACTTCTCCGTACCTGCTGTTTGTTCCCACTCCCACTGCCAGGCACTGCCCCCCCCCCCCCCCCCCCAGTTGGAAGACAGCCGCTTCCTCTATCTGCTGCATGTTCCCGGCGTTAGCTCTCCCGTTAGTGTGCTGACCCTCCTCCCGGGAGTTACTGTCCCGCTGTCCTCCCACCCAATCTCTGTGGTTTCTCTATGTTCTTTCCACATCATGCCCGATACTAGGTCCTCCGCCTTTTGCCCTTGTCTGCACGTATAGGGACACCATCTCCCGCCTCTTCGTCAGTCAGTTGTGTTGTGGGGGGTGGAGGAGGGGTGAGGTTCTTTTCTCCCCCTCCCCTCCCCAATTGTTGGTTTGCCAATGCGCTGCTTTTGCCTGGACCCCTCCCGCCTCTCCTGTGGTCACGGCCCCAGCCCGCAGTCTGTGACAAACGTATCTGCTTCAGTTGGGAGAGAGAGACAAAAGGGACCAAGGGGAGAGAGACCCCACGAGACAGAGAGAAGTAAAGACCCACGGGAGGAGAAAAGAAGAGGGGCAAAACACACCTCCAAAAAGACGGAGTTCTCCTTTGATCAGCCCGAACTGCCGGCACCAGTGGAGGAGCCGCCCACTATGCTGGCACTGTGTCTTCACTTACAATTCCTCAGTTGCTCATCCAATAGACCTTTTTTTTCTCTTCCCCTGTACTCTGGTAAGTGCCTCCTTATGCCAAGTTCTGAACTTTCCAAAATATTTCAATTGTTGCACTTGAAGGTGTTTTTGATTGTAGTGGAGAGCCTCCACGTGTGAGCTACCCCCTCTGAACTCAGCCCCCTCTGTTTAGACTCAGAACTCATTTTCCCAATTCCCCTCATTTCACACATTCACAGGTTTCCATATTCCCCTTGTTTTGCACACTCTCCTTGTTTTACACAGTCCTATGGTTTACACATTATCCTGGTTAACCCACTCATCTGCTCAATACACTCCCCTGTTCCACACACGACACCGGTTTACACATTTCCAATAGTTAACACACTCCCCATGTTTACCCACTCCTCTGTTATGCTTGGCTTTACACATTCCCCTGCTTTTACACACTCTGCAAGTTTACACATTTCAACAAAAACACACACTCATATTGTGTAATTGTCAGGTTTTCACAATCCTCTCTTAAACATTCTTATACGTCTGGTTTTACTCACACACACCTAAAATTTGAGGCTGCAATACCAGGTGTGTTGTACAATCACTGGGTTTGCACACTGCCCGACTTACACACTTTATAGGTTTTACACAATCCCGGTTCACAGACACCCAGCTTGCACAATCACTTACTTTTTCACACTGTCCTTGTTAACACACTTGCACCCATGGCATTGCACAATCCATTGGTTGTACACACATTCCTGACTGTACAGACTCACAGTTTATGTAATTCTATTACAGGGGAGTGAGTGAACCAGGGGAGTGAGTGAACCAGGGGTAGTGTGTAAAACAGCACAGTATTTAATTCCCGGATATGATAACAAATAGCCGTGTGTGTGAAGAACCAGAGTGTGTGAGCAGGGGTGTGTGTTAAACCAGGCAAATGTATAAACCAGGGGCTGTGGAAACCAGGAGAGTGAGAAAACTAGGAATATGCTAAACCAGGAGTGTGTGCAAAATTAGATCAGTAAGTAAAGCAGTTGATTGTACAAATCGAATTCACTTTGAAATTGGAAATGGGTGATAATGAAGTGAATCAGTGAAATGTTAGTTTGCAGAAAGTGTGAGTTTCAGTGGCTGAGTGACAGTGTAATAACGAACAAGCTGCAGACAATGACTGCAAATTGAATATCTCATTGGGACAAACACACAGCTACAAAGGTGATTGGATGACCCCTGGGGCGCAGGGCCAGTTGCACCCCAGGACCACACACAGACACCCCCCCCCCCCCCCCCCAACACTGGCTCTATAGGAGATTTTGCTCTATATTTGATGACAGTGAAATGGGGAATATTCACATAGATTCTCAAAGTACCGGAGACTGATACATACAGGATAAATCTGGCACCGAAGTTTTGGCAAAGAATGAAAACTGCTGATGAAATGTCAAATTCACACTCACTATCAGTGGCAACCTCGCAATGAGCTGTTGTTTGTGTATCGGACCACACCCCAACTTTTTTTTCGATACCGGACAAGAAAAAGCAAACATCTTTTTCAATTTGTAAATTAAAAATTGTACATTAACTCAATGTACAGCTCAAATGTACAGAATAAACTCGATGTACAGCTCAAATATACAGAATAAACATGAAGGTGACATCATATACCTGAAAAGAGGAGGTGCAGATCATAATCCACATTCGCTTACCAAAAACACACTTGTAATAAATTTAAAACGTGACAATTACTTTTCAGAAACCAAAAGACGCAGACAATATATTCATATACTTGTGACAGAAAAGTGCACAATTATTCAATTTTGTCACATCAGAATGGATAGGAGTAGAGAAAACTATGTCTTAATGAATCAGAAATTTAAAAAGATGGAATAGTTTACTTTAATGTTTTCAGGAACTCAAATGAGTAGATAAAACAGAATAAGATACTGAGCTATGAGAGACTGAGGTGAACATCTTAACACATAGAGTCACACTGAAAACTGTGATAGATGCACGATATAACACAATGTTCCAATTCACTGGAATATACAGAGTGAAAACAACACTCACATGGCAGCAGTGGACATTCTCAGTTAATAGCGGGACAGATATACCACATACTGACAGCTTTATGAGTATAAACATGCTTCCATTAATCTATTTAAAGAAATAGAGATTAATATCTACCCTTTGCAGAAACATAAGGTTGCAGCACAAACCCAGAATCTATGTATCAGAAACTCTGGGAAACAGAGTACAATAGACAGTGACATATACAGTCTCGGCTCACTTATGGGAAGTTGGACCTAATACAATTATAGTTAGAAGAACGACAATCAACTTTCTTAAAAGATATAGGTATCAGAGAGGATGTTGCTGTGAAAATCCTACTTTCCTGCACCGTACCATCTATGACAGATCAAGAAGGGAAACAGTAATGACATACTGTACCGGAGACTGATACATACAGGATAAATCCGGCACAGAGATATTTGACAAAGAATGAAGACTGCTGATGAAATGTCAAACTCACACTCACTTTCCGTGGCATCCTCACAATGAGCTGTTGTTAGTGTATCGGATCACACCCCAACTTTTGTTAGGACACCGGACGACAAACTGCAAACATTTTTTTCAATTTGTAAAACTGTGAGGAAAGGAAATTTGTCCCCAGGAGTGATGACACTGACCAATATATTAAAACAAACTTTAATTTAAACACAGAATTAATCACATGAACATTAAAGCACCAGCTTTACAATTAACAGTCAATCCTTTCCTCTCGCAGATTGTCAGGTAAAGAATCAATTACATATTCACAAAGAAAAAAAAACATATGATAGAGAGAGAGAAATACAGCACAGAACAGCCCCTTTGGCCCAAGATGTTGTGCCGAACTTTTGTCCTAGTTTTATCATGGAAGTTTGGACACCAAGGGCAATTTATCATGGCTAATCCACCCAACCTGCACATCTTTGGACTGATATTGACAGTTATGTGAGAAATTTCACTCCAGTGCACCTGAGGAAACAAGAATTTGCAGTATGAGTCACATGGTTGCATTGCTTTCAGAGACAGTCTTACAAAGAATCATATCCATATCGAGATTCCAGAAAATGACAGATCCAGACAGGAATGTAGGGGATTATGGATTAGTGCAAAACCCACATTCTGAATCAGAGAATGGTGAATCGAAAACAAAAACCAGAACAATTCATTTGCAGCGAATAATAGATGCTGAATGACTTGGATACTGACATTGTGAAAATGAAAATCGCTTATTGTCACGAGTAGGCTTCAATGAAGTTACTGTGAAAAGCCCCTAGTCGCCACATTCCGGCGCCTGCCCGGGGAGGCTGGTACGGGAATCGAAACGTGCTGCTGGCCTGCTTGGTCTGCTTTAAAAGCCAGCGATTTAGCCTTGTGAGCTAAACCAGCCCCTGTGGCCCAGTGGTGAGCCGATACTGGATAAACAAATTTCATATACAGACCACTATTGGTTTTAGTATATATGTTGTTTGAATGTGGGCATTATCAAAAAGTAACTTCCTAATAGCTGTGTTTAAAGTGGCTGTGGACTGCCTTCTTTCACCTTCGTAGCCTGTCTGCCGAAACTACATCGATAGAACAAGGGCACAACAAAGAACACACCAACAATAAACATGCAAACACACAAAAACCCCACAGTTGCATCCCAGTAACTGATAGGGTAAATAAAACAAACATTCAAAAACAGATGCAGATACTGAGTTATCACAACATCCACATTCCCTGACTGAAATATTCAGAGTAAATTCCACATTCAATTAGCAGAGTAAAGAACAGGCATCAAGTAAACCTCCATTGTGTTGTAGTAACTGACACATGCGCAGAACCACCATTCTGACATTGGGAACAGAAAACTGAAGATTAAAATGCCTTGTTACATAAAGGAAACTGACAGAGACTTAGAATTTACAGTGCCGAAGGAGGCTATTCGGCCCATCGAGTCCGCACCGGCTCCTGTAAAGAACACCCTACCCAAGGTCCACACCTCCACCCTATCCCCATAACCCAGTAACTCCACCCAACATTAAGGGCAATTTTGGACACTAAGGACAATTTAGCATGGCCAATCCCCCTAACCTGCACATCTTTGGACTGTGGGAGGAAACCGTAGCACACAGAGGAAACCCACACACACACGGGGAGGATGTGCAGACTCCGCACAGACAGTGACCGAAGCCGGGAATCGAACCTGAAACCCGGGATTGTAGCTCTCACAATGCTACCGTGCTGCCCTTAATACACATTCACTTCCCGTATTTAACAGGTACAGGAGAAAAACGACTTTCCATCCATGGCAGAACTAACCTGTGGAGAGAAAATAGACAATGAGACAGCTGTACAGCAGAAAATACTGATTCACAAACTGGAAACTGACAGCTCAATATTAAATGAGCAAAACCATCCCATATGAGACTGTAATGGGTTTGCAGTGATCCCATTCACTGTCCACAAATTACAGATAAAGTGTAAGGTGTTTCCTTCTACATTGGAAATACAGGTAAACCCAAATTGACACATAATAAATTGACAAATTAAAAGTGCAGCCAGCATTTACTACGGTACGAATATGACAAAAATAGAATAAGATAGTCACCAAATGATGGCACGCAAAATAAAATTGACATGAAGCTAGTAGAAATGAAATACTAGATTAATATCTCCAATCACAGATTAGAAAGCCGGTTCACCCCGACACTCACACACTGTATCAGAGTGTCAGTAAATTCCATACTCACACACTGCAACAGAGAGTGAGTAAATCCCACACTCACACTGCATCAGAGAGTGAGTAAATCCCACACTTACACACTGTATCAGAGTGAGTAACTGACAAACTTGAACTGGAGACATTCTTTCTGAAATGCATTTGCTGTTTGTCGTAAGGAGGTTACTGATTGGTGGAAAATCCTAAATCTGATTGGTCTGTTCAGATATCCAATAAAATAAACAGAACATAACTGGCTGGTCTCATTTTCACATTGTCCAATCACAATCATTCCTTTCCCCATTCCTCATTAGCATAGATGTGAGGCTCTGTCTATTTATGATGTGGAGATGCCGGCGTTGGACTGGGGTGAGCACAGTAAGAAGTCTTACAACACCAGGTTAAAGTCCAACAGGTTTGTTTCAAACACGAGCTTTCGGAGCACGGCTCCTTCTTCAGGTGAATGGAAAGGCTTGTTCCAGAAATGTTTATATAGACACAGTCAGAGATGCCCCGGAATGCGAGCACCTGCAGGCAATCAAATCATCAAAGATGCAGAGAGAGAGGTAACTCCAGGTTAAAGAGGTGTGAATTGTCCCAAGCCAGTTCAGTCGGTAGGCCTCTGCAAGTCCAGGCTTGTTGGTGGGGGCCGAATGTAATGCGACATGAATCCCAGATCCCGGTTGAGTCCGCATTCATGCGTGCGGAACTTAGCTATAAGTTTTTGCTCAGCAATTTTGCGTTGTCGCGTCTCCTGAAGGCCTCCTTGTAGAATGCTGACCCGGAGATCAGAGGCTGAATGTCCTTGACTGCTGAAGTGTTCCCCAACTGGAAGGGAACAGTCCTGCCTGTTGATAGTCGCACGATGCCCGTTTATTCGTTGTCGCAGTGTCTGCATGGTCTCGCCAATGTACCACGCTTCGGGACATCCTTTCCTGCAGCGTATGAGGTAGACTACATTGGTCGAGTCGCACGAGTATGCGCCGCGTACCTGGTGGGTGGTGTTTCCACGTGTAATGGTGGTGTCCATGTCGATGATCTGGCATGTCTTGCAGAGATTACCTGGGGCGGAGAAACTACGACATCTTCTTCGCAGCCTCCAACACATCATCAGCGAGGATGGACATCTTGCCAAGGTCATCCCCACACCCCCACTACTGGCCTTCAAACAACTGCGCAACCTCAAACAAACCATTGTTTGCAGCAAATTACCCAGCCTTCAGAACAGCAACCACAACACCACAAAACCCTGCCGAAGCGTGGTACATTGGCGAGACCATGCAGACACTGCGACAACGAATAAACGGGCATCGTGCGACTATCAACAGGCAGGACTGTTCCCTTCCAGTTGGGGAACACTTCAGCAGTCAAGGACATTCAGCCTCTGATCTCCGGGTCAGCATTCTACAAGGAGGCCTTCAGGAGACGCGACAACGCAAAATTGCTGAGCAAAAACTTATAGCTAAGTTCCGCACGCATGAATGCGGACTCAACCGGGATCTGGGATTCATGTCGCATTACATTCGGCCCCCACCAACAAGCCTGGACTTGCAGAGGCCTACCGACTGAACTGGCTTGGGACAATTCACACCTCTTTAACCTGGAGTTACCTCTCTCTCTGCATCTTTGATGATTTGATTGCCTGCAGGTGCTCGCATTCCGGGGCATCTCTGACTGTGTCTATATAAACATTTCTGGAACAAGCCTTTCCATTCACCTGAAGAAGGAGCCGTGCTCCGAAAGCTCGTGTCTGTCTATTTAATCAGCGCTCGGAAGGGGTTTGCTTTATTTCTGGGTGAAACTGAAGATGGCTGACGAGAAGAAACCAACATCGAAACCAGCTGCCAAGAAGGGAGCCAAGAAAGTCATTAAGAAACCGGCAGTAAAGGGCGGCAAGAAGCGGCGAAAGTCGAGGAAGGAGAGTTACTCCATCTACATCTACAAAGTGATGAAGCAGGTTCACCCCGACACCGGCATCTCCTCCAAGGCCATGAGCATCATGAACTCGTTCGTCAGCGATATTTTCGAGCGTATCGCGGGTGAGGCTTCCCGCCTGGCCCATTACAACAAGCGCAGCACCATCAGCTCCCGGGAGATCCAGACCGCCGTGCGCCTGCTGCTGCCCGGGGAACTGGCCAAGCACGCCGTGTCGGAAGGGACAAAGGCGGTGACCAAGTACACCAGCTCCAAGTAAAACAGTTCTCAAACTCGTCCAAAACCCAACGGCTCTTTTAAGAGCCACCCACAACTTCTGTAAAGCAGCCAAACCATCATACATTAAATTATCCGTTTATTTCTATTATGAATATCCAGATCCGATTAAATAGTGTTTCACTACAACAACATCCTGTATAATGCCGAGTTATCGTCATGTCGATCTTCGTACGTTGTTTATTAAATCCCATCATTTAGTGATGCTCGGTCGCCGCTTCGTACTCGGCTGCTGTGGCTGGATTTGGAGAGAGAACAGAACTCCAATACCTCCCGTAGCATTTGTGTTAAGTCTCCCAAATTACTCTCTTTCCATTTATGTTCATGTTCACACTCAATGATCGAGAGCACCCCGGTGGTGTGGGTAAACTCCATTTCAATACTGACACTAGCTCCAAACTGCTCACTCCACTTTTAACACCAAGAAAGCGGCAGCAGTCTACAATATGAATAAATGTTATTATGTTTGCAGATGGCTGTGAATTAGACACTGTCGGCGGCTGAGAGCGTTTTAAACAACAGCCAGACTAAACGTGTGGAGTCAGTTCCCCTTCTACAGATCCTAAACGTTTCTCTCCACAGATGATACCAGACACGCTGAGTTGATCCAGCATTTTCTCTTTAATTCACATTTGCAGCCTCCGCATTATTTTGGTTTAATTTATTTCGGGTTTGTTGTCAGTTACAGAGACAAAATCAGAAACTGACAGATAATGGGAAACTAGACGCGGGAAAGAGAGAGAATCTAACAATCTTATACTCAAATGATTCAGTCACATTTTTTATTCAATTTTATCTGTTATATCTTTTCGCGCCCATTTAAGATTTGAAATAAATATTCGGTTGGAATCTGAACATTTGCCGCCCAAACTTTCCGCCCTCAACACCGTGGGTTCTCCTGATTGGTGCTTCAAACAGATATCTGATTGGTCACTTTGTAGCCGGCTCCACAATGTTGTTCAGATAACCAATCAGCAATGTGTGCACCGCCATTCCTCCTGAAGCTATAAGAGAAGTGAATGTGGGCGAGTTTCCTCATTCTGTGTGAAAGTGTTTGTGAGATTGTGACAATGTCTGGAAGAGGAAAGACCAGCGGTAAAGCTCGGGCCAAGGCCAAGTCTCGCTCCTCCCGGGCTGGACTGCAGTTCCCGGTGGGCCGTGTTCACAGGCACCTGAGAAAGGGTAACTATGCCCAGCGTGTGGGTGCCGGAGCCCCGGTCTATCTGGCTGCTGTGCTCGAGTATCTGACCGCTGAAATCCTCGAGCTGGCCGGGAACGCGGCCCGGGACAACAAGAAGACCCGCATCATCCCCAGGCACCTGCAGCTGGCCGTCCGCAACGACGAGGAGCTCAACAAGCTGCTGGGAGGAGTGACCATCGCTCAGGGTGGGGTGCTGCCTAATATCCAGGCCGTGCTGCTGCCCAAGAAAACCAGTGCCAGCTCCGGCAAGAAGTGAAGCGACCATTCTTTAATCTAATAACCCAAAGGCTCTTTTCAGAGCCACTCATTTATCTGAAAAAGGGTGACCTGTTCTGGATCCGCTTAGTGCCGTGTTTGTGAGAATTTCCCTGAGGCTTCAGGCTGGAATGAGAGCTTTCCCCTGTGTTGTCGGTATTTACCAGAGGGCGGCAGTTTCTAGCGGGCTGACTTTCTGAAACTGTCCATTTTATGTGCAATGGGTTTGCGGGGTTTCAGAATTCATTCCCGCTCTCATTACAATGTCAGTGCTCACTCTGTGCGGTTACAGGGCTGACTGCGGAGAAAGGTTTTGTGTTTCACTCTGCAGCACGTTCATATCCCCGTGAAAAGCGAAATCAAAGACAGGAAACATTTCCTATTATAACGCGACACTTTGCCTTCCTCACTCGCTGGACCAGCTCGATGCGTTATTCTGCTGCCATTCTAAGGTCAGTGCTCTCAATGTGATGGTTTGGGCGGCTCTTAAAAGAGCCTTTGGGTTTTGTTAAAAATGTCAAATGGAGTTTCTCAGCCGCCGAATCCATAGAGAGTGCGGCCCTGGCGTTTGAGAGCGTAAACCACATCCATGGCGGTGACCGTCTTGCGCTTGGCGTGTTCAGTGTAGGTGACGGCGTCCCTGATCACATTCTCCAGGAAAACCTTCAGCACCCCGCGAGTCTCCTCATAGATCAAACCCGAGATGCGCTTGACCCCGCCACGGCGAGCCAGGCGGCGGATTGCTGGTTTGGTGATGCCCTGGATGTTATCACGAAGCACTTTGCGGTGCCGCTTTGCTCCGCCTTTGCCCAGTCCTTTACCACCTTTCCCTCTACCAGACATGATGCTTCTTCAGTCAAATCGCTGCTGAATGAGAGACGAGCTGCTGCACTTTCCTTTATTATACAGCCCGCCCCGACCTGACTGAGAATGAGAGAGAGGCGGGGAGCAGACTGAGTGACAGACAGAGCAGTGAAATGTCTTTGATCATCCAGCTCCGCCTCCTGCCTGGTCCAACCCACATTTTATATTCCAAACAGGAGTGAAAAGAGCGCGCTGAAGAACACGGGACAATCTGCAACATGATGGGCTGCACAGTGGTCAGCACTGCTGCCTCACAGAGCCAGGGACCCGGGTTCACTCTGACCCTGACATTCTGTGTCTCTGTGGGTTTCCTCACACAGTAAAGATTCGCAGGTTAGGTGGATTGGCTGTGCTAAATTAACCCTTTGTGTCTAAGGGTGTGGATGATAGATGGAGTTGCGAGGGAGTGGGCCTGAGTAGGGTTGCTCTTTCAGAGAGTCGCTGTGGACTCGATGGACTGAATGGCCTCCTTCTGCACTGTAGAACATAGAACAGTACAGCACAGAACAGGCCCTTCGGCCCTCGATGTTGTGCCGAGCAATGATCACCCTACTCAAACCCATGTATCCACCCTATACCCGTAACCCAACAACCCCCCCTTAACCTTACTTTTTAGGACACTACGGGCAAATTAGCATGGCCAATCCACCTAACCCGCACATCTTTGGACTGTGGGACGAAACCGGAGCACCCGGAGGAAACCCACGCACACACGGGGAGGACCTGCAGACTCCACACAGACAGTGACCCAGCCGGGAATCGAACCTGGGACCCTGGAGCTGTGAAGCATTTATGCTAACCACCATGCTACCGTGCTGCATAATTACTGTAGTAATTATATGGGAAAGATCTCGGTGTTGCTGGATGTGGCGCAGGTCTTGCCCATTCCCCAGTCCTGCGCGCAGCAGTCACCTGAGCCATCATCAAGTTAATTTGTAGATCACAGGGACCCATATACAAAATATACAAACAGAAGGGACAGCATATACAGATCTCTGGATAAGTGAGGGACAAACATACCCAAGGCCGTCCTCACTTTGCTGTCCACCTGTGTGTGTGGCTACATCCAGCTGTGCGTGGGCCCCCAGTACACAAACACCAAGTGTCACTACGTACTGAGGTTCTATCTGTCCCGGGTGTTACGAAGGATGGATCTGGCTTCGTTGCCGCTGGATGCTCTGGTCCTAGGACCGTGTCGTAACACCTGTCCCTCAAGGAAACATTTGTTCAGGAAAACAGGTTTGGCCACAAGGCAATCAAGCAGTAGTCTGCACGTAATGTCTTCGAGGCCCTTAGGGTAAAGGAGATGGTGGATCATGTCAGATGGTTCCCCTGAGCAGACTGTCAGAGGCATCTGGCAGATCATCTCATCACCAGAACTTTCAAACAAGCAGCAAGACCCAGCTTGGATGGTGGTGAGAAGGGCCCTCCCCGTCATATCCTTCATGCACCCAAAGTCTCAACACCGTCTCACACTGCCCTCAAACTGACTGCTCCATGTGGTTACTCACCTCCATGTGGAATGTGCCTTTCCAAAGAAGGTCTGAACAGAGAAAGTTCATGGACGACAACAAGGTTGGTGGAGTGGCAGAGAGTGTTGAGGATTGTTAGAGGATTCATGTCGCATTACATTCACCCCCCACCATCTGCCTGGATTGCAAAATCCTACCAGCTTTCCTGGCTTGAGACAATTCACACGTCTTCAACCTGGGATCACCCCCTATTTCTGGATCTGTAATGATTTGATTACCTGCAAATGCTCGCATTCCAAGAATTGTCCAGCATCTCTGACTTTGTCTGTACTGTATAAATGTTTCTGGAACATACCTCTCCATTCACCTTAGGAAGGAGCAGTGCTCCGAAAGCTTGTGTTTGAAACAAACCTGTTGGACTTTAACCTGGTGTTATAAGACTTCTTACTGTGCTCACCCCAGTCCAATGACGGCATCTCCACATGTGTGATTAACACAAAAGAGGGGCTGGTAATTATGTGAACCCCCCCCCCCCACCCCCACCCCAGGTCTGAGTGATTAACACTAAAGAGGGGCTGGTAATTGAGTAAAACCCTGAGGCACAGTGCCAGGGTTTCAGTTTCGATTCCCCGTTGGGTCACTGTCTGTGCAGAGTCTGCAGATTCTCCCCGTGTCTGCGTGGGTTTCCTCCGGGTGTTCTGGTTTCCTCCCAAAGTCCAAAGACGTGCGACGTAGGTGGATTGGCCATGCTCAATTGCCCCTAGTGCTTAAAACGTTTTGGGAGAGGTAATTGGGTTAAGGGGATAAGTTTGAAGTGAAGGCTTAAGCGTGTCGATGCAGACTCTGTGGGCCGAATGGCCTCCTTCCGCACTGTATGTTCCATGTTAAACACACCGGTCTGCGTGATGAATGAAAATGAAAATCGCTTAACGTCACAAGTCGGCTTCAAATGAAGTCACTGTGAATAGCTCCAGTCACCACATTCCAGCGCCTGTTCGGGAAGGCTGGTACGGGAATTGAACCATGCTGCTGGCCTGCCTTGGTCTGTTTTAAAAGCCAGTTCTTTAGACCTGTGCTAAAGCAGCCCCTGCTTCACACTAAAGAGGGGCTGGTAACTTTGTCCCCGCCCCGAGGTGGTTCACAAGAATGATGCCTGGAATGAAGAACTTGTACGAAGAACGTTTGGGAACTCTGGGTCTATACTCGTTTGAGTTTAGAAGGACGAGGGGGGATCTTTTTGAAACTTACAGGATGCTGCGAGGCCTGGATAGAGAGGACATGGAGAGGGTGTTTCCACTTGTAGGAAAAACTAGAACCAGAGGACACCATCTCAGACTATCAATTTAAAACATAGATGAGGAGGAGGAATCTCTTCAGCCAGAGGGTGGTGAATCTGTGGAGGCCAAATCACTGAGTGTCTTTAAGACCAAGATAACTAGGTTCTTGATTAATAAGGGGCTCAGGGGTAATGGGTAGAAGGCTGGAGAATGGGAATGAGAAAATATTAGCCATGATTGAATGGTGGAGCAGACTCGATGGGCCGTGTGGCCTAATTCAGCTCCTGTGCCTTCTGGTTTCTATGATTAACACTAAAGAGGGGCTGGTAAATGTGTAAACAAACCCGGTCTGTGTGATTAACATGAAAGAGTGGCTGCTAACTGTAAAACCCTCAGATCTGTGTGGTAGAGATTAAAGAGCGGCTGGTAACCTGAGTAAAACCTTCCGGTCTGTGTGATAAACACTAAAGAGGGGCTGGTAACTGTGTAAATTCCCCGGTCTGTATGATTAATACTAAAGAGGGGCTGGTAACCAGGTAAACCCCCTCGGCCTGTGTGATTAACACTGAATGTTTAAAATTATTGAAGCTTCACAGGGTGGAACATGACCAATGTAAATATTTGGAGAAGAATAGTAATGTGAATATTACTGGAATATCACTGGAGTCAGGGAAAGTCCCGGACGATTGGAAGATCGCTGTTGTAACCCCCTTGTTCAAGAAAGGATCAAGACAAAAGATGGAAAATTATAGGCCAATTAGCCTAACCTCGGTTGTTTGTAAAATTCTAGAATCGATCGTTAAGGATGAGATTTCTAAATTCTTGGAAGAGCAGGGTCGGATTAGAACAAGTCAACATGGATTTAGTAAGGGGAGGTCGTGCCTGACAAACCTGTTAGAATTCTTTGAGGAGGTGACAAGTAGGTTAGACCAGGGAAACCCAGTGGACGTGGTCTATCTGGATTTCCAAAAGGCCTTTGATAAGGTGCCACACAGGAGGCTGCTGAGTAAGGTGAGGGCCCATGGTGTTCGAGGTGAGCTACTGGCATGGGTTGAGGATTAGCTGTCTGACAGAAGGCAGAGAGTTGGGATAAAAGGTTCTTTTTCGGAATGGCAGCCGGTGACCAGCGGTGTCCCACAGGGTTCAGTGTTGGGGCCGCAGCTGTTCACCATATATATTAATGATCTGGATGAAGGGACTGGGGGAATTCTAGCGAAGTTTGCCGATGATACGAAGTTAGGTGGTCAGGCAGGTAGTGCTGAGGAAGTGGGGAGGCTGCAGAAGGATCTAGACAGTTTGGGAGAGTGGTGCAGGAAATGGCTGATGCAATTCAACGTGAGAAAATGTGAGGTCTTGCACTTTGGAAAAAAGAATCCAAGCATAGACTACTTTCTAAACGGTGAGAAAATTCATAATGCCAAAGTACAAAGGGATCTGGGAGTGCTACAGAACAGAGACAGAGAGTTACAGAATGAAATTATTTTTTTCATAACACTTGACCCAAAACAGAGACAGACCGCTACAGTGGAAAACACACTCTCACACATTCAGACACCAACAACTGCACAGGAGGCAGTAAAATATGACATATATCATATACAGACAGTGAAGGTAAAACAGACTCACACATTCTCTCTCAGAGTACGCAGTCAATATACATTATCTATCACAGAGAGACAGTGAGGGTAAAACATACACTCACATTTTCTCATGCACATGCTCACTCACAAGTAACTTAGTAGTAAGCGCTAAATATGAATTTTATATCAAAGTCTGAGGGTGAAACACACTCACTCTCACAGCAACAACTGAGCATTGAGCAGTAAAATATATGTCCTATATAGCACAGAGTAACAGTGAGGTTTATACACACTCACTCACACTCTGTCTCATGTACACCCTCTCACAGACACCCAAGCACTGTCTCTCCCACACATACTCACAAATCAATAACTGATCAATAATATATTAATTATGCATCAGAGAGAGACTGTGAGGTTAATACTCACTCACTCACACTCTCTCACACACACACACTCTCCCTCTCTCACACACACACACCAGTCACTGAGCAGTAATCAATTAAATATGGTAGATATACCACAGAGATACAGTGAGGGTAAAACATGCACTCACTCTCTCACTCACACTCTCTCACTCATACAGTCACACAGCAGTAACTGAGCAGTAAGCTGTAAAATGTGTTATACATCATAGAGAGACAGTGAGGGTAAAACACATACTCACGCCGTCTCTCAAACACTGTCTCACATTTCACTGAGAAGTAAGCAGTAAAATATTTGTTATATATCGCAGAGAAATAGTGAGGGTAAAGCACGCGCAAACACACAGACACACACTCTCTCTCACACACTCTCTCATAGAAACCCTACAGTGCAGAAGGAGGCCATTCAACCCATCGAGTCTGCATTGACCTTTTGAATGAGCATGCTACCCAAGACCAATCTCCCACCTTCTCCTTGTAACCCCACCAAGGGATAGTTGAGCATATCAATTCCACCATTTTTTGGACTGTGGGAGGAAACTGGAGCACCCGGAGGAAACCCTAACAGACACGGGAAGAATGTACAAACTCCGCACAGACTGTCGCCTGAGGTCGGAATCAAACCTATGTCTCTGGCGCTGTTCCACCCTGCTGCCCATCAGCGGCACATCCATTGTTCACCCTATTGCTCCCACACACACTCACCATCCCTCACACATACTCACAGACTCTCCCTCACACACATGCACTCACTCACTCACTTTCTCTGACACACACACCTCTCACACATTCATACATTCTCTCACACATACTCTCTCACACCAGCAATTGACCCACAAGCAGTAAAATATGTGTACTATGTCACAGAGAGACAGTGAGGATAAAACTTACACTCAATCTCTCTCACACACACTGACACTCACACACACCATTAACTGAGCAGTATGCTGTAAAATGTGTGTCCATATGATAGAGAGAGGGAGGTCAAAAATCTCACTCACACTCCCTCCCTCTCACACACACTATCTCACTCCCACACTCTCCCACAATCGGGAGGCGGAGGAGGTTATTGAGAGGAGTTATAGGGAGGTAGTCACACCTCAGGTAAAAGAAGAAGGTAGATGGGTTACCGTCAGGGGAGGGAGATGGAACGGGCAGGCAGTGCAGGAATCCCCTGTGGTCGTTCCCCTCTATAACAAGTATACCGTTTTGGATAATGTTGCGGGTGACGACTTACCAGGGGATAAGCAATAGGGCACAGGTCACTGGCACAGAGTCTGTCCCTGTTGCTCAGAAGGAAAGGGAGAAGAGGAACAGAGCACTTGTCATTGGGGACTCCATAGTTAGAGGAACAGACAGGAGGTCCTGTGGGAATGAAAGAGACTCACGGTTGGTGTGTTGCTTCCCAGGTGCCAGGGTTCGTGATGTCTCTGATCGTGTTTTTGAGATCCTTAAGGGGGAGGGGGAGCAGCCCCAAGTCGTGGTCCACATAGGTACCAACGACATAGGTAGGAAGAGAGATGGGGATTTGAGACAGAAATTCAGGGAGCTAGGGTGGAAGCTGAGAGCTAGAAAAAACAGAGTTTTTATCTCTGGGTTGTCACCCGTGCCACGTGCTAGCGAAGTGAGAAATAAGGAGAGAGAGGAGTTGAACACATGGTCCTGGGTTAAAATCCCAGGCAAGCCCTATTTTTTAAAATCAGTACCATCGGTATGGTGTCATTGACAGAAATCGGGAGCAGGTCTGAGCCCCAGAGAATATATCAATGCAGAACACGTGAAGAAACAAACACGACATTTAAAGACCATTTGACCATGGTGTAGGACTGTGAGTTTACCCCCATATATCAAGTAAATCAAACGAACGCTTGTACATCCAGGTAGTTGGCTGAATGCAAAATTTGTATGCAACACCGATAAAACTTTGATTTATTTGCTGAACAAGAATCTTTCAATCTCCGCCTTAAAAATAATCAATGTCCCGCTTAGGCCGCTTCCTGAGGCAGAGTTCCAAAGCCGCACAACTCTCTGAGAGTGAGAAATTTCCACATCTCCGTACATGGGCGACATCCTTGTTTTCACTGCCCAGTATTTCTGCTCTCACCCACAAGCAGAGACATCCTCTCCTCGTCCACCTTGTCAAGACCATTCAAAACTTGATGGACTTCAATCAGATCAACTGTCACTCTTCACATCTCCACTGGAAACAAGTGCAGTTTGTCTAACCTTTCCTCAATAGAAAACCCGCTCATTACTGGCACCAATGGAGGAAACCTCCTCTGAACCGTCTCCAAGGAATTGACATCTTTCCCTAAATAAGGAGACAAAAACCGCACAGAATCAGCGAAATGTTATCGCTCCTGGAATAAAAGGCACAGCAGCAATATGGATATAAATGTGGCTGAATAATCAGAAACAAAATGTAATGGTCAGTGGAGACTTTTTGGACAGGAAGAAGGTTTGTAGTGTTCCACATGGGTTCCTATTGGAACATTTGCTTTCCCTGATATATAACAATGTGATAGATCATGGTGTCCAGGGAACAGGTTCAAAGTTTGATGTTGGTACAAACTTGGAAATTTTGTAAACTGAGACGTGGGCAGTCTAGACCTTCAAGCGACAAAGGATGATTTTCATTTTGGAGACATGTGAGATGATGCATTTTGGTCGTAAAGTATAGAATCATAGAATTGACAGTGCAGAAGGTGGCTATTCGGACCATGGAATCTGCACCGGCTCGACAAAGAGCTCCCCAATGAAGTCCACACCTCCATCCTATCCCCGTATCACAGCAACTCCATCTAACCTAGCATGGCCAATCCACCTGACCTGCACATCTTTGGAGCGTGGGAGGGAACCGGAGCACGCAGAGATAACCCACGCACACACAGGGAGAACGCAGATAGTGATCCAAGCGGAATCGAACCTGAGACCCGGCGCTGTGAAGCCATAGTGCTAACCACTATGCTACCGTGCTGCCGGTAAAATATTTATGGGATAAAGGAGCAGAGAGAACTGAGTGTTTCTGTGGATTGATAATTGAAGGTAGCAGGACACGTGGATAGAACAGGTAATAAAGCAAATCTTATTCTGGTCTTTACTACGAGTGGAAAAGAGAACAAGAGCAAGGAGGTTATGCTGAATTGGTACAAGCCACCAGTTAGACATCAGCTGGAATATTTTGCACAGCTCTGGGAGTCACAATATTGGAAGGCTGTGGACGGATTGTGCAGCGTGAGGAATGGGTTTACAGGATTGGTTCCATTCATGATGTTAGGTTTGAGATGTTGGGAATGTTCTCCTTGGAGAGGATGAGACTGAGAGGAGATTTGATGGAGATGTTCGAAATCATGAGGGGGCTGGGCGGAGTAAACAGAGAGACACACTTCCGCCGAGAAAAATAACAAGAACGAGAGGGCACCGATTTCAATTGATGTGCAAAGGAAGCAAATGTGATGTTTGAAAAAGAAACTCTTCTGCATAACGAGTGCTTCGGGTCTGCAATGCACTGACTGGAAGTGTGGTGCAGCATTTTCAACTGAAGCTTTCAAGAGAGCATCGGGTGATTACTTGAATAGAAAAAAAATGTAGAAATTCGGGGAAAGGGCAGGGGAATGGTACGAAGTCGCAATGCTTGTTTGGAGAGACGGTGCAAACACGATTGTCCAAAAGACCTCTTTCTGCGCTGTAACAATTCTCTGATCCTGTGATGTGGTTTCACCAATTGACTTTACAACTCAAGAATAACACCCTTACTTTTATGTTCAAATCCTCTCAGAATAAGGATAGAATTCTACTCACCTTCTTAATTACTTGTTGCACTGACACAATCAGTTTTCGTGACTCATGCACTCGAAATCCGAGATCCGTGGTAATTCTGCAGCCGTTGGACACGGAAGTAAAGCTCTGTTTATTTTTACTCTACCTGCTCAAACGTGATTGAATTCCTTGAGGAGGTAACTAAGTGTGTCGATGAAGGTAGAGCAGTTGATGTTGTATACATGGATTTCAGTAACGCGTTTGATAAGTTTCCCCATGGTCAGCTCATGAAGAAAGTAAAGAGGTGTGGGATAGAGGGAAATTTGGCCAATTGGATAAGTAACTGGCTGTCACATAGAAGACAGAGTGTGGTGTGGATGGAAAATTTTCAGACTGGAGACCAGTTACCAGCGGTGTACCACAGGGATCAGTGCTGGGTCTTCTGCTATTTGTGATTTTTATCAATGACTTGGAGGAGGGGGCTGAAGGGTGGGTCAGTAAATATGCTGATGACACCAAGATTGGTGGAGTAGTGGATGAGGTGGAGGGCTATTGAAGGCTGCAAAGAGACATTGATAGGATGCAGAGCTGGGCCGAAAAATGGCAGATGGAGTTTAACCCTGATAAGTGCGAGGTGATTCATTTTGGTGGAAAAAATTTGAATGTGGATTACAGGGTCAACAGCAGGGTTCTGAGGAATGTGGAGGAACAGAGAGATCTTCGGGTTCATGTCCACAGATCTCTGAAGGTTGCCACTCAAGTGGATAGAGCCATGAAGAAGGCTTATAGTGTGTTAGCGTTTATTAACAGGGGGCTTGAGTTTAAGAGCCGCGGGGTTATGCTGCAACTATACAGGACCCTGGTGAGACCACATTTGGGGTATTGTGTGCAGTTCTGGTCATCTCATTGTGGGAAGGATGTGGATGCATTGGAAAGGGTGCAAAGGAGATTTACCAGGATGCTGCCTGGTTTGCAGGATAGGTCTCATGAGGAATGGTTGAGGGAGCTTGGGCTTTCCACTTTGGAGTGGAGGAGGATGAGAGGCGACTTAATAGAGGTTTATAAGATGATGAGGGGGATAGATAGAGTGAACGTTCAGAGACTATTTCCTCGGGTTGATGTAGCTGTTACAAGGGGGCATAGCTATAATATTCAGGGTGGGAGATATAGGAGGGATGTCCTAGGTAGGTTGTTTACTCAGAGAGTGGTTAGGGTGTGGAATGGACTGCCTGCTGTGATAGTGGAGTCGGACATTTTAGGAACTTTCAAGCGGTTATTGGATAGGCACATGGAGCACACCAGATTGACAGGGAGTGGGATAGCTTGATCTTGGTTTCGGACAATGCTCGGCACAACATCGAGGGCCAAAGGGCCTGTACTGTGCTGTAATGTTCTATGTTCTATGCCAAAGCGAAACCCTGCGCTTTTTACACATTGCTTTGGAGCTGCCAGGTTTCTGTCACTCACTCAACCTCTCTGTATCCGTCTGTAAGCTGCTTCAGTCCTTTTCACAACATACTTCACTCACTATCTTTGTGTGATTTTCAGAACTTCTCCACACAGTGAACTTATCCAGATATAAAATCCTGAAACAAGCAGAAAAACTCTGTGAGCCTGACGTGATTTAACACGTAGCCTTCGGATCGGCATTCAGACGCGTGATCGTGCGCCACCGGACCTCCTGTCGAAGATTAAATCTCAATGCTGACAGATTTCCTCATTTACACCTTGATTGTATTCTGTAAAATGAAGATCAGAAGAGAATCATGAAAGGAAACAGAATATTCGCTCCCTCTCTCCTTTCCTTCTTTACTTTCTGTGGATTGACATCTAATGGAAGAGTAACAGAAAAAAAACAAATAACTAGAGAGCAGAAACACAACATTATCCTGTGGGGTCAAATTATTCTCAAACGTCTCAATATATTGAGTGGGTGAGAAATACTTTAGCCTTTAGAGTTCAAAATGAATCCGAATTTGATTGAATCCACGAATGATATAGTTTTATTTCCTTTTGTTTTGAATCGGTGAGATGCTACAAACTGTGGACCAACAGTGAGCCAAGTACAAGGGAGCAGTTCCATCCTTTCTTTTCTTACTACATTGTTCTCCCCGTTTCTCCTTTCTCTCCCAGATGCTAAAATGGCGGGAATTCCAATGTAATTTCCTTTTCATTCGGAGTTTTATCAATTCCAAACGATATTGAACATTCCAATCGAATGCATTTGGTATTTCCCATTGTTGCTCCCTGTGTTTATTATGTTGTATTCTCTCACTGTCTGTTTATGATCAATGTTCCGTCTCACTGTCTGTTCTGGTGAAGATCATCGCCCGCCTCGCAGCTTTCAAGTTGCTCTTCGCTAATCATAGAAACATAGACAATAGGAGAAAGAAGAGGCCATTCTGCTCTTCGAGACTTCTCTGCCATTCATTGTGATCATGACTGATCATCCAACTCAATAGGCTGCACCCTCCTTCCCCCGCCTCCCCTCCCGTATTGCTGATTGCATTCGCCCCACGTGGTTTTCAAACTGTTTATTGAAAATATAGTGGTTTTGCCTTAACAAATTCCTGTGGGAGCAAATTCCAACCTGACCAAACTGCGTAGACATTTATACTCTTCTCCATCCAACACGGTCTACCCCATATCCTCAGATTCTGACCCCTGGTTCTGAACATCCCACCATCACGAACATTCTTCTTGCATCTCCTCTATCTTGTCCTTTTGGAATTCAGTGGCTTTCTGTGAGACCCCCCTCATTCTTCTGAATGCCAGCGAATACGCTCGCAACCGCTCAATCTCTCTACATACGTCAGACCTTTAATCCCAAGAATCAGTCTGCTGTACCTTCTCTGCGCTCCCTCAACAGAAACAACACCCTTTCTCAGAAAAGGAGACCAAATGTACACACGATATTCCAGACGTGGTCTCACAAAGCCCTGTATAATTGCCCCAAGACATTCCTGCTCCTGCACTGAAATCATATCGTGATCAAGGCCAACATACTGTTGGCTTCCTTCAATGCCTGCTCCACCTGCAGGCTGACCCTCAGCCACAGGTGTATGAGGACACTCAGGTCTCGTTGCACATTCCCCTCTCCTATTCATGGACATTCAGATGATGATCTGCCTTCCTGGTTTTGCTCCCAAAGTGTATAACCTCACATTTTTATAAATTATACATTCATCTGTCATTGATTTTCCCACTCACCAAACTCATGCGGAGGTTGAACAATTCATCCTGCCAGTTGGCCTTTCATAATAGTTGGATTCCAGCTTCCGTGACGATCACTGTGGAGTTTGCACGTTGTTCCCGTGTCTACGTGGGATTTTTTCTGAGTCCTCCTGTCTCCTCCCACAGTCTAACGATGTGTAGGTTAGGTGGCTTCGTCATGAGCAAGTGCGGGGTTACGGGGAGAAGCGGAGGAGTGGGCCCAGGGCGAGTGCGCTTTTGGAAGTTCGGTGCAGAATCAAGAGGCCGAATGTCCTGCAGGGATTCTTTGGATAACAAATTAGAATCGTCATAACTCCGATATTGACGGGATTTTGAAGGCGTCTGAGTGATGTCCATCATGATGCGATCAAATGTTTGTATCTTTCAGTCTTTCCGCGGTGTTTTGTTTACAATGTGTAGAAACATGTTGGACATGGTGTTGAAGTGTTTCCCATCAGTCCATTCACAACAATCCTTCAGCTGATATGATGGAAATGTAATTTGCTGGCAGAAACGATATTTCCAACATTTCACATCTGGCTGCACATCTGGACTAATGTATAAGGACAACCTTCTTCCGTTAGTTATTGCGGATGTTAAAAGTCCATGAGGTGGTTTGGTGAAGTCAGGTTACATGGCGAGTTGGCCGAGAGGTGAAGGTGATGCGGTGCTAATCCATTGTGCTTTGCATCTGCGGGTCTGAATCCATCCCCGTTGTTGATCCATTTCCTGCGTCTCCGCGTTGGGCCACTTATTGAGGGCGACCTGATGATTGGTGTAGTGTATCCGGAACTAGGATGCAGTTTAAATTCCGAGTTCAACTGGCCTGAGGAGTGAATTGTCTTGCACAAATCTCTATACTGATATTACTAATCCTCAGTCTGATAATCGATTTAGGTCAGGACACCAGCTTTAGGCATGAGTTTGGCACCATGCAAACATGCGGCTTCAGAAGCTCCAAAACAGCCGCCAGCTTCATCTGGGGCACTGCTGGCAGATTTTGTCTTTTCAGAAACGGCCGCTCAGCCGTGAAAACAAAGTAATCAGATGATCTAATTACACTGTAAGATGTGTCATGTGAGAGTGCCTTTAAGAAATGATGTTTAAGCAATGTACCTTTAAGAAATGAAACAGCTTATATTACTGAGCTGATGTCAGAGGGTGGGGGAGCTGAATGGTGGGATTTATTCCCTGTCCCAAAGATTATTTCGGGCCTCTGGATTCCCAATCCAGTGACATAATCTTTCATCCCTCTGAGCAAAAAAAAACTATTGATTCAGCTGATTATTAAACATCTTAGGCCAGTGGGCCGATGACAGGCAGATGGAATTTAATTTGGATAAATGGGAGGTGATGCATTTTGGTCGATCAAATCAGTGATTTACCTACTCCGTTAATGGGAGGGAGTTGGGGAGAATTACAGAACAAACAGATCTTGGGCTACAGGTTCACAGCTCCTTGAATGTGGTGTTGCAGGTGGACAGGAGGGTGAAGAAGGCATTCAGCATGCTATGTTTTATTTCAGTATATTGAATGCAAGAGTTAGGATGTCTTGTTGAAGTTGTACAAGACATTGGTAAGACCACACATGAAACATTGTGTTCAGTTCAGGTCAGCCTATTTTCGTAAGGATATTGTTAAACTAGAAAGAGTGCGGAAATGATTTACAAGGATGCTACCAGGACTTGATGGTCTGAGTGAAAAGTGGAGGCTGGATAGGCTGGGACTTTGTTTCCTGAAGCGTAGGAGATTTCGGCTGATGTCATAGAGGCCTCTGAAATAATGAGGAGCATAAATAAGGTAATGAGGAGCATCTGGAACGGGCTGCCAGAGGCAGTGGGAGGGGCGGGTATCATTTTGTCTTTTAAAAATCAGTTAGACCGTTACATGGTGAGGGTGGGTATAGATGGATATGGGCCAAATGCGGGCAAGTGGGACTAGCTTAGTGATAGAAACTGGGCGGCATTAACAAGCTGGGCCGAAGGGCTGTTTCCATGCTGCAAATGTCTATGACTCTATGGCTGTCTGTCTTCCTGACTATATTAGTATTTCCTCCACAGAATTTTATTGAACCGATTGATACATAAAATATTATTCTACACTTTATCCAAGTCAAACAGATGCTGTGGATTCATCAGGGGCTAAACAAAATACTCGGACGAGAGCGAATTGAATGAACAATGTTACAAGAAATTATATTCCAATAAAAGCTCTGCAATGTTTGGATGGAAAGGTGGAACTTTGAGCTGACCAAAGACTTGTAACAAAAAATAATGTATTTCCTGTTTGAGCAGCTGCTCCAGGCTGGTGCTCTGAGCGGGATCCGGGGAGAACAGCTGATCATTGTGGATGCGTCATCACGTAACCACGTGACCATTCGGTCTGCACAGGTCTCCTTCTGTGCTGTCAGTTTCTCTGATTGAATTGCTTTAATCTGGATCGAGACTGGGAATGAAAACTCGGCTGTCAGCAAGTTCCACCGGATTTCTGTGTAAAACGACCGCGGCAGGACTCGAACCTGCAATCTTCTGATATCATCATCAAATTCATCGAAGTCAGACGCCTTATCCATTAGGCCACGCGGCCTGCAAGTCTGTAAGCTGCGAGCCAATATTTATCCCAATTGAATAAATACTGTGATTATATCTGTTTCCATAGAAACCAGTGTATGCAGAAGGTGGCCATTCGGTCCACCGAGTCTGCGCTGACCCTCCAATCCTGCACCCCACTCATGAGAGGGAGAGCGGATATCAGGGGTTGGAATTGGAGGGCAGAGTTTCTCCATCGGACCCAATATTCCAGCAGAGGGCAGGTGGGTGAGCCTTCGGAGGGTCAGTACATGTTTGTTGTGCCGAATGGTCTTCTTTTGCACTGTATGGATTCTATGATTCTATGTCAGTAGCGGGCTGAGGCGGTGAAGCCCTTGTGCCATACTGCCCACTCCTGACACCATGGAGAAATTCTGATCTCTCAAAGACTGGCGACCAAGGACTTGTAACAAAAAATAATGTATTTACTGTTTGAGCAGCTGCTCCAGGCTTGTGCTCTGAGCGGGATCCGGGGAGAACAGCTGATCATTGTGGATGCGTCATCACGTAACCACGTGACCATTCGGTCTGCACAGGTCTCCTTCTGTGCTGTCAGTTTCTCTGATTGAATTGCTTTAATTTGGATCTAGACTGGGAAGTTCGGTGCTGTTTCGTGTGAAGCAAAAATGAACTTCTGGGATATTTCCAATGTAACTGATTTTCTTACGCAAACAATTGAATCAGTGGAATTGTGCGTTAGGGAGCCGGGAATTTCGAGTCTCTCAAGGCTTCTCACAAAATCCAATGGTTATTTTTAAGGCCGATTCAACCGCTCCTCACATAAACACCGGGGCACCGTTCATCGCAGGAATGCAAAAATTCCTGGAGTGATTCCAGGCTGGTTTTATAATGTTTTGTATCCACTACATTATTAATGAATGACCTACTGAACATAGCTGCGATGACCAAGTGGTTATGGACTTTCCCCAGCAGGTTCGAGCCCGGCTCCCAGCGACTGTGACCGAAGAATTAATCGGAATTTTAGTAAACGGTTTGATACAAATTTCGCTGCTTAGTAAATTCTAACTCCTCAGGAAGAGGGTTAATAGCATTTTTGGCACCAGCCCGACTAGCTCAGGTAGAGCATGGGACTCTTAATCCCAGGGTCACGGGTCGAGCCCCACGTTGGGCGCTTCCATATTGTTATCTGTGAATGTTCAGGTGAACGAACTGGACTGGAAATCCAGAGGCCTGAACTAATCTTTCCTGTCAAGATATGGTAAATCTGGAACTTCGTCTCAGTAATGGCGGAGAAAGGATCTGCTTCAGACGGACAATATTTCCACGACAGAACAGTTTCAGAGCAGTGACACAGCAGAGACCACAGTTGCACAGCAGGAAATGCATTTAAGTGCCTATCTTTGTTCAACAGACAATCCCTTTTTCCGAAATAAACAGTTTGTCCATCTCAGAATCTTGCTGGTTTGCTCGGCACCTTTTAGTGTGTGTCATTGTGTGTGTGCCCCGATAGTCTCTTCCTGCTTCTCTGTGTTTCTTTCTCTGTCTGTTACAGCCGTGCTGATGTTTTCTGTTATTCCCCAGCAAAGGTGAGCTTCATAACACGTGGGTTCTCGTTTAAGAAAACAATGGAGCAGGTGAATAGTTATCTGGCTACCGCAGAGCAGTAATTGCGAACACAGCGGCTTTAAGGAGCAGAGTGGCGCAGCGGAAGCGTGCTGGGCCCATAACCCAGAGGTCGATGGATCGAAACCATCCTCTGCTATTTATATTCTCACTCACACCAAAAGTAAACATGTCGCTATCACCCTGCCTTTTCTTTTCAGTAAATTAGTATCAAAGTCTTGCTTCCAGTGTGATCCGGACATTTGTCCCAGGAATGAAGCAGACGGCATTACAACATTGTGAAGCTCAAAGTAGCAAAATAGGGAAGCTCTTCAATTGACTATCTCTGAGGGAAACAGACAACATCTGCTGTGGTGGGTGAGTATTATCGATGTCAATATCACATCTCCACTAACTGGAATGGGTTCTGTTTTATTAACACAGTCATGTCATTTGGTAAAGATAGAACCAGGAGTTTTTCAGTGTTTTCAAATTATTTAACAGCCAGAAGGGGAAATGTTTATGTAATAACTTCCAGGAATACCCCACAGAGGGGTAATAAGGATATATAACAATATCCAATAATAAACCACAATAGAAATCGAGATCACAGTTTCCCCTCTCGGACGGATGTAAACAATCCAACCAGACTATTTACAACAAGGGAAGATTCCTGCCTCCAGCCACCTCACTTTCTCCAGGCTTTCTTCCTCAGTTCGAAACCCACGGAATCACGCAAACGCTTCCGAACAAATTATTATTGCGATGGCCGGGAATCAAAGCCGCATCAACTGCTTGGAAGGCAGCGATGCTCACAAGTATTCCCCCATCACTTACTGTCAAATGTTACGTCCTTTTGATGGTTTGCATTAGTTTGATAAATTCTTTCTATGTTTATGTTATTTCACTGCAATTAAAAATGTTCCTGAATGAAGGTGTCCGTGTCGGACGGCTCCGGTTCAGCCAGGAGATGGCACCAGTCCACAATAAATGTATTTATTTCTGATGTTCTGTGTGTCATTACATAGGACTCTTGCTCTGGCCTGAGACCTCACCTTGTCCTTGTGTCCCGATGCTGCCGTTTACACCCTGTTTAAGTAATTATAGAATCCCTCCAGTGCAGAAGGAGACCATTCGGCCCATCCAGTCTGCACTGACCCTCGGAAAGCGCACCCCACCTCGGCGCAATCCCCTCCGATCCGTTTAGATACATCAGGTCGCAGTATCCTCTGGAGGCGAGGGTTCGAATCCCACTCCTGACATTGACATTGATTCTCAGCTGTGATAAAATGTGAGAGGTCCCGGGTTCAAAAATCCGGACGAGCCCGGATGGTGTCATTGACTGAAATCGGGAGGAAGGTGGCGCTCCAGTGAAGGTATTGCAGAGAATATTTCAGTGCAGAACACGTGAAGAAATGAAAGAGATATTTTAAGACCGTTTCACCATGGTGTGGAACTGATATATCAAATAAAAAACCGCACCCAGTGCTTGTGCACCCAGGTAACTGGCTGAATGGAATGGTTGTATGTAAGCCCGATAAACCTTTGATTTATTTGCTGAACAAGAATTTCCCCATCTCCGCCTTAAAAATAATCAATGTCCCGCTTCTGCCGCCTTCTGAGGCAGAGTTCCAAAGACGCACAACTCTCTGACAGTGAGAAATTTCCTCATCTCCGTCCGAAAAGGGCAACATCCTTGTTTTTAACTGACCAGTAGTTCTGTTCTCACCCATGGGCAGGGTGAGATCGATTTCACGGTGCGCAAGGCGGGAATCGAACCTGGGGCCGTGAAGCAACTGTGCTAACCACTGTGCTGCATGCTGCCCAAACAGTTGGTTCAATATTCTCAGATAATAATATGGAAACGCCCAACGTGCGGCTCGAACCCTCGACCCTGGGATGTGGAGTCCCGTGCTCTACCGACTGAACTAGCCGAATCCCCTGATATTTAATGAAACTGCTGAAAAATAGAAAATGAGCGGGTAAAACTGATATAGCCGAAAAAATTACCAGCATCCTGGTTTTGAACGGAGTCATTTGCAGAACATCACCACGGAGAGAGAAATTCCGGGAACACAGTGAGCCTGACGTGATTTGAACACGCAACCTTCTGATCTGGAGTCAGACGCGCTACCGTTGCGCCACAAGCCCAAGTACTGAGACGTAAGTGTTTCTCCTCATAGATCCATGTTTTATTTACACCCAACTGTGCGAAAGAAACGCAAAGCCGTTAGATTGAGGGATGTTAAAGGGCCATGCAGTAAAGGTGATGCACAATAATCCATTGTGCTCTGTACACGTGGCTTCAAATCCCATCCTCGTTTGTAACGTGTCTGTTGTGTCTTTCGTCCACATCATGAGGATGGTGAAAAAGCTGTGACTTTTAGCTGTTGTTTGACGGCTTGTGGGTGAATAGTGGAACACTGTCCATATTGAAACCACGTTAAAAATGATGAGAAAGTTACTTATTTCACTCCCCTCCCTAATTGGGCATAAATTCTGAGTGAGAAACTGTTTCTCTTCCTCAGTTTGAAACTAACGAAGGAGCGCAAAAGCTTCTAATTTGTATTTGCGATGGCCGGGAATCGAACCCGGGTCAACTGCTTGGAAGGCAGCTATGCTCACCACTATACCACATTCACCTGAAGAAGGAGCCGTGCTCCGAAAGCTCGTGTTTGAAACAAACCTGTTGGACTTTAACCTGGTGTTGTAAGACTTCTTACTGTGCACCACTATACCACCATCGCTCACTGATTAGGTCTGTGTCCTTTTGGTTCTTTAGATTAGTTTTATAGAACATAGAACAAAGAACGATACAGCGCAGTACAGGCCCTTCGGCCCTCGATGTTGCACCGACATGGAAAAAAATCTAAAGGCCATCTAACCTACACTATGCCCTTATCATCCATATGCTTATCCAATAAACTTTTAAATTCCCTCAATGCTGGTGTGTTCACTACTGTTGCAGGTAGGGCATTCCACGGCCTCACCACTCTTTGCGTAAAAAACCCACCTCTGACCTCTGTCCTATATCTATTACCCCTCAATTTAAGGCTATGTCCCCTCGTGCTAGCCACCTCCATCCGCGGGAGAAGGCTCTCGCTGTCCACCCTATCTAACCCTCTGATCATTTTGTATGCCTCTATTAAGTCACCTCTTAACCTTCTTCTCTCTAACGAAAACAACCTCAAGTCCATCAGCCTTTCCTCATAAGATTTTCCCTCCATACCAGGCAACATCCTGGTAAATCTCCTCTGCACCCGTTCCAAAGCTTCCACGTCCTTCCTATAATGAGGCGACCAGAACTGTACGCAATACTCCAAATGCGGCCGTACTAGAGTTTTGTACAACTGCAACATGACCTCATGGCTCCGGAACTCAATCCCTCTACCAATAAAGGCCAACACACCATAGGCCTTCTTCACAACCCTATCAACCTGGGTGGCAACTTTCAGGGATCTATGTACATGGACATCGAGATCCCTCTGCTCATCCACACTACCAAGAATTTTACCATTAGCCAAAGATTCCGCATTTCTGTTATTCTTTCCAAAGTGAATCACCTCACACTTCTCCACATTAAACTCCATTTGCCACCTCTCAGCCCAGGTTATAGGGTTTGAGTAGGGTGATCATGGCTCGGCACAACATGAAGGGCCTGTTCTGTGCTGTACTGTTCTCACTCCAATTTAAAACGCTTCTGAATGAAAGTGTCCATGTCGAACGGCTCCCGTTCCGCCAGCCGATGGCACCAGTCCACAATAAATCTATTTATCTAATTATTTCTCATGTTCTATGTGTCATTACGTAGGACACTTACTCTGGTCTGCGACCTTAACTTGTCCTTGTGTCCTGATGCTGCCATTTTCACCCTGTTTAAATATCATAGAATGCCTCCAGTGCAGAAGGAGGCCATTCGGCACAGCGAGTCGGTACCGACCCTCGGAAAGAGCACCCGATTTCGGCCCAATCGCACCTAACCTTTCGAATACTTCAGGATAGCCGAGTGAAGGTCGCAGTCTCCTCTGGAGGTTAGGGTTCGAATCCCACTCTTGACATTGACTTTTCCTCCGCGAGGCACCATCAAAACCTGGAACCCCTCCCTAACAGCACTGTGTGTGTACATACACCAGATGGACTTGCAGCGGTTCCAGAATCACCCCACCGCCCATTCTCACGGATAATTAATGATAGATTGTAAATGTTTGGCCGAATCAGCGACAGCCACAGCCAGAGAGACCTGTAAAAACCCTGAGGGCAGGAAAGACAACTCATTGTCCTTTGGCACAAAAACAAAATACTGTGGATGCTGGAAATCTGAAACAAAGACAGAAAATGCTGGAAATATTGTTTCCAGCAGCTTCTGTGGAGAGAGAAACAGGTCATTGCAATGAAAGGTCAGGATGTGAAATGTTAACTATTTCTCTTTTCACAGATACTACAGATCAGTAAAGTATTTCCAGCATTGCCTTGTGATTAGCTGAACATCCACACACTCTGTATCTTAGACTGTTGAAGTGTCTGTTCCCTCAAGAAAAATATGGATTAAAATCCCAGCCGAGCCTTATTCCGTTTGACCATCTGTGCGATTGACAACTTCCATAACAGGGGGAAATGTGTTGGATTTCTAGTCGAAAAGTATGCCTTTTGCAGGTTTCAATTCAGTAGAATATCTACAGAGATTGTAACGCAAGGACTAATTTCAGCTGCCATCATCCAGTTGTTAAATCTTTGCACTAGAAATCCATTGGATTTTCCCCTTTGACTTGAGTCCTGCTCTCAGAGGATCTGTTCAGTATTTTCAATAAGTTTTATTTTGTATCCTCTATGTCCAGAGAATTGTGACGCTGAAATTGCTCAACCTTCTCTCCATTGTTGTCTACTCTGCAGGTACTGAATGCACTGTTTATTGGAGACATGCTCACAGGCCTGAACCCCTTTCAGGTTTGAGGCCTCTTTTGGTCCATCAACAGCAATTGGATGTCTGCAGAGAAACTCGTAATGTCAAGCCCCTCTTCCCAGGATGGACATAATCAGGGATAAGATGTCGTTTGAAGAGAGAATCAAAGGTCTGAAGATTTGGTCTGAGATTCCTGGAGTTTTGTGAAGAGAACAAGGTGGGGGAGCAATGTGACAATAGCAGGATAGGAGTTTGGGATATTATCCAGTCTGTGCTGGGGGGCTGCGGGAAGGAAGTTGTCTTGTCTGCCCACCCAAGCTGAATGTTAGGGTTGAGGCGGTGATCAGATTCCGAGAGGAGGGTGAAATCCTATCACTGAGTTTCAAGCTTACAGTGAGGTTGAGTGTCTTGAGTTGCAGGAAGATGTAGACGGGATGATCAAATGAGCAGAAAAGTGGCTGATGGAATTTAACGCTGAAAATGAGATGTGATCCATTTGTTAGGGCATTTTCGCAGTACCTTCATTCCGGTGTTAATATAAGCCTATTTGTGACAATAAATGCTATTATATTATTATAGGATTAATGTGAATGGCCTGACACTGCGAAGTCCTAAGGAACAAAGGGACCTTGGAGTGTTTGTCCATAGATCTCTGAAGGCTGAAGGGCAGGTTAATAGGGTGCTGGAAAAGGCATCTGAGATATTTGTCTTTATCAATCGGGGCATGGATTACAAAAGCAGACAGGTCATGTTTACTTTAGCAATGGGCAGGGATAGGTATATACCGCAAGGCAAGAATTATAGCTGGGGAAAAGGCAATTATGATGCTATTCGGCAAGATTTAGGAGGTATAGGATGGGGAAGGAAACTGCAGGGGATGGGTACAATCGAAATGTGGAGCTTTTTCAAGGAACAGCTACTGCGTGTCCTTGATAAGTATGTACCTGTCAGGCAGGGAGGAAGTTGTCGAGCAAAGGAGCCGTGGTTTACTAAGGAAGTTGAAGCACTTGTCAAGAGGAAGAAGAAGGCTTATGTTAGGATGAGACATGAAGGCTCAGTTAGGGCACTTGAGAGTTACAAGTTAGCCAGGAAGGACCTAAAGGGAGAGTTAAGAAGAGCGAGGAGAGGACACGAAAAGTCGTTGGCGGATAGGATCAAGGAAAACCCTAAGGCTTTCTATAGGTATATCAGGAACAAAAGAATGACTCGAGTAAGATTAGGGCCAATCAAGGATAGTAGTGGAAAGTTGTGTGTGGAATCAGAGGAGATAGGTGAAGCATTAAATGGATATTTTTCGTCAGTGTTTACACTGGAGAAAGACAATGTTGTCGAGGAGAACACTCAGGTTCAGTCGACCAGGCTAGATGGAATTGAGGTTCAAAAGGAGGAGGTGTTAGCAATTTTAGAAAATGTCAAAATAGATAAGTCCCCTGGGCCAGATGGGATTTATCCTAGGATTCTCTGGGAAGCCAGGGAGGAGATTGCAGAGCCTTTGTCCTTGATATTTATGTCGTCTTTGTCGACAGGAATAGTGCCGGAAGACTGGAGGATAGCAAATGTTGTCCCCTTGTTCAAGAAGGGGAGTAGAGACAACCCTGGTAATTATAGACCTGTGAGCCTTACTTCGGTTGTGGGTAAAATGTTGGAAAAGGTTATAAGAGATAGGGTTTATAATCATCTTGAAAAGAACAAGTTGATTAGCGATACACAACACGGTTTTGTGAAGGGTAGGTCATGTGTCACAAACCTTATTGAGTTTTTTGAGAAGGTGACCAAACAGGTGGATCAGGGTAAAACTGTTGATGTGGTGTATATGGATTTCAGTAAGGCGTTTGATAAGGTTCCCCACGGTAGGCTATTGCAGAAAATAAGGAAGTATAGAATTGAAGGTGATTTAGCGGTTTGGATCAGTAATTGGCTAGCTGAAAGAAGACAGAGGGTGGTGGTTGATGGCAAATGTTCATCCTGGAGTTCAGTTACTAGTGGTGTACCGCAAGGATCTGTTTTGGGGCCACTGCTGTTTGTCATTTTTATAAATGACCTGGAAGAGGGTGTAGAAGGATGGGTTAGTAAATTTGCAGATGACACGAAGGTCGGTGGAGTTGTGGATAGTGCTGAAGGATGTTATAGGATACAGAGGGACATAGATAAGCTGCAGAGCTGGGCTGAGAGGTGGCAGATGGAGTTTAATGCGGAAAAGTGTGAGGTGGTTCACTTTGGAAGGAGTAACAGGAATGCAGAGTACTGGACTAATGGCAAGATTCTTGGTAGTGTAGATGAACAGAGAGATCTCGGCATCCAGTTACATAAATCCTTGAAAGTTGCCACCCAGGTTAATAGGGCTGTTAAGAAGGCATATGGTGTGCTAGCCTTTATAAGCAGGGGGATTGAGTTTCGGAACCACAGGGTCATGCTGCAGCTGTACATAACTCTGGTGCGGCCACACCTGGAGTACTGCGTGCAGTTCTGGTCACCACATTATAGGAAGGATGTGGAAGCTTTGGAAAGGGTTCAGAGGAGATTTACTAGGATGTTGCCTGGTATGGAGGGAAGGTCTTACGAGGAAAGGCTCAGGGAATTGAGGTTGTTTTCGTTAGAGAGGAGAAGGCTGAGAGGTGACTTAATAGAGACATATAAGATAGTCAGAGGGTTAGATAGGGTGGACAGTGAGAGTCTTTTTCCTCGGATGGTGATGACCAACACGAGGGGACATAGCTTTAAATTGAGGGGTGAGAGATATAGGACAGATGTCAGAGGCAGTTTCTTTACTCAGAGAGTAGTAGGGGTGTGGAACGCCCTGCCTGCAACAGTAGTAGACTCGCCAACTTTAAGGGCATTTAAGTGGTCACTGGATAGACATATGGATGAAAATGGAATAGTGTAGGTCAGATAGGCTTCAGATGGTTTCACAGGTCGGCGCAACATCGAGGGCCGAAGGGCCCGTACTGCGCTGTAGTGTTCTATGTTCTATGTTCTATGTTGGAGTTGTATAGAATGTTGGTGAGGCCACAGCTGGAGTACGTGTGCAATTCTGGTCAACACGTCATATTAAATATGTCACTGCACTGAATGGGGTGCGGACGTGAATCAGCAGGCTGTTGCTTGCTTGCTTTTAAGATATGAAGAGAGGTTCGTTTTTCTTCTCTCCCAAGAACAGAGATGACTGAGGGGTGATCTGATCGAGGTGCACAAGATTATGATAGGTATAGACAGGGCGGATAGGGATCACCTGTTCCCCTCACGAGAAGGGTCAGTCACGAGGGGACATTGCATTATTCTGTGATTCTGTTACAGATCAGATCTTGGAGGTGTTGCTGCCGTATTCCCAGGCGGCGGAGTTCCAATTCTTAGAGCAAAAGCTTCCATCGAATCGGGGTTCTCAATAGGAACAAAGAGGAGGTCTGGGATGTTAGAATCTGCTGAGCACTGATTCACTTTTATTCATTGTTGTGTCCTAGAATAAACACGTGGATTGTAGCTGTCCATTAATACAAAAATAGAGTTCGGAAGTTTCTGGCCAGTAAGTTCACAATGTCCACCATACATCACTCATCATCCTCAGCTGCAACACATCTGGTCCACATTTCCTCAGCAGAGAGCACAGTTTGACAGCAGAGAACACAGTCCCACAGCAGAGAGCACATTTCCACAGGAGAGATCGCAGTTTCCCAGCGGAGTGCCCAGTTCACAGCAGAGATCATATTAGACAGCAGAGAGCAGTGACACAGCAGAGATCTCGGTTCCACGGTAGAAATCACAGTTCAGCGGGGGTGAATATATTTAAATATCGGAAAGCAGTTTACTTAACGTCAGGGAAGACATTTCAATAACAGAGCGAAGTTGCAGAGAACACAGTTACACAAGAGGGAAAGAGGCTAGATTTTAGGAGGGAACACTTTCGATTCTCCTTTGCGTGTGTGTTAACCTGTGTCAGGTGACAGTGTCCTGCTGCTGTGTGTATTCCATTGTTGGTGAGTGACAGAGAGGAATTGTGCCGCCAGGGTGCGCTGTCGTGAACATGTTCTCCTGATGAACAACATTGCGGAAGTGAAGTATTGTGTCCTTTCAACGCAATACCAACCGAGAGCAGAGTGGCGCAGCGGAAGCGTGCTGGGCCCATAACCCAGAGGTCGATGGATCGAAACCATTCTCTGCTAGTTATTTTTTTACTTTCCGATACAGTAGAAAGAAACATTCAGCTGCTCTCCTCAGGTCTGTCTGGTCTGACATTTCTTTACAGGACACGTTTTTTTTTACTCGGCTTCTCCCTTCCAGCAAACACTTAATATTTCCAATCAATGTCTGAAATGATTCACACAGGGACACACGCTGTAAATGTTGCAAACACCCACAATCTCAGGCTTTCCATGACTGCACAATGCTCAGCACCATTGACAACTCCTCTTAATGAAACAGTCCATGTACAAATGCACCAATCCTGGACAATATCCAGGCTTGGGCTGAAAAGTTCCAGGAAAAGACCATTCCCGTACCAGCCTCCCCGAACAGGCGCCGGAATGTGGCGACTAGGGGCTTTTCACAGTAACTTATTTTGAAGCCTACTTGCGACAATAAGTGGTTTTCATATTTTCATATTTCACAACAAGTACGAATCTAACCATCACCCCTTCACATTCACTGGAATTACCATCACTGAAACCCTACTACCAACATCTTACTGATTGCCATTGGCCAGGAACTGAACTGTTCATATAAATACTGTAGCTGCAAGGCAGGTCAAAGACTCGGACTCCTGTGACGAGTCACTCACTCCCTGGCTCCCCAAACCCTGTCGACGCGGCATAAATCAGGAATGTAATGGAATAATTTCCATTTCCTTTAATAGTTGCAATTTCAACAACACTGAATAAGTTTGACACCATCTAGGACAAGGTATCCCGCTTGATCGGCATCCCATCTGTAAACACTCACTCGCTCCACCACTGATGCAGATTGGCAGCGTGTATTCCAGCTACAGGATTCACTACAGGAAGTCACCAAGGCTCCTTTGGCAACACCTTCCAAACCCACATCCACCACCATCTAGAGAGGGACAAGGGCGGCCGACACAGAGCGACACCACGACCTGTAGGCTCTCCTCCAGCCACTCACCATCCTGTTTTGGAAATATATCGCTGTTACTTCACTGTAGCTGGATAAATTATTTCGTTGATACAATGTATCTGTCTCTGTGTATATCTGTGTGTGTGCACATATGTGTTTATTTATATGTATGTGTATTTGAGAATATGTGTGAATGTTTATGTGCCTGTGTGTATATACCTGTGTGTGTGGGTGTGTACAACTGTGTGCATATAATCTGTGTGGCTCTGTATACTGTGTATACACGGGTATATATATAGCTGTGTGTGTGTATACCTGTGTGTGTATGTTTGAGTGTACGTGTGTGTGTAACTCTGTGTGTATAATATGTGTGGGCCGGTATACTGTGTGTGTATCTGAGTGTATACCTGTGTATATCTGTGTGTGTGTATACCTGTGTGTGTATGTGCGAGCAGTCTTCCGTTTGTATGTCATTAATTATTGTTTCCTCTCTGAGAGTCTTTTAACCATTTCTAAATCTCTCAGAGGTACAATTGTTGAGTCTGTTGCTTTTTGTGACTGCTATTGATGAGTGAGTACAGTGCCTTTCAGCATCTTACTCTCAACAACTGTTTGAGAATTATCCTGAATCTGTCATGCTCCAGGACTCAGTGTGAGGATGGATCTTACTCTCAACAACTGTTTGAGAATTATCCTGAATCTGTCATGCTCCAGGACTCAGTGTGAGGATGGATTTTACTCTCAACAACTGTTTGAGGATTATCCTGTACTTGTCAGGCTCTGTGACTCAATGTGAGGATGCGATTCAGGATGTGACCTTTTAATGTCAAGGTCAGTTTATAAGTTTGCATTCATTCCACGTAAATTTCCAGCACAGAAAGAGACCATTGCTGTGGGATGTTTCAAGCAAACAATGTGTGATAGTTTTGGACCAGCATTTAATATCAGAACACAATTGTGAAAGATAATGTAACCTTCAATCTGATACTGGATTGCTCTGGAAGTTTAAATCAGGTTGTTTACATTGATTTGATCTGTGATACTCAGTCTCATTCAGAGTCAGAATTCTGACATGAATATAAAATGGACCACAGTCTGGAATTGCTGCAGTGTCTTCCATCTGGAAGGGAGTGAGTGAGGATTTGGGAATAGTTTCCAAGTTAAAGCTCAGTTCTCAAGTCATCGAAATTATATTGTATCTTTTATTTTCATAAATTAGTTGAGTTTTAAACGAGAATCAGAGTTTGTATCTTTGTCGCTTTCAGCATATCCCAATCTGAGAATGCACCTGATATTTGGGTTTGCATCTAATGTGTTTGTGAGGACACACTCTGGGGATTAGTACAGCTACCCCCGATGTGAGTGATGTGACTCGTATTTAACTCGAATCTCAGAGTACATTATTAAGGTTAATTGTGTAATTCTTAACCGGAAACCAGTTTTCTCTGATATTGATTATTTCACTAAGCCTGCTCCATTGTGGAACTGATACAGTGATGATGAGAGTGGGTGAGAATTTGCACTGGGATTTATGGGGCCTCCTGTCAGTGGCTACTGAGTTAGGGCTGACATGGACACAGCGTCTGTCTCTCCTGCTGTTTGATTGATGGGTTGAAAATGTGTCTCTGGAACTATTTCTGCTGCCTGAGACTGTGGAACTGATGACCTGTCTGTGTCTCTGTGCTCTGTCAGTGACAATGTCCGGACTGTGTGTGAGGAGCTGGCGACACTCTTCCCTGTAACTTGTGTGGAGCAGACGTCACATTTATTCATGTTCAGAATATTCTGGTATTTGTCTGTGGAAACAATTTATATTTAAAAACTTAAGTGCAGTCAACAATTAACCAATCACAGGCCAGGGAGAAGAATCTTGAGGTTTTGATTGGCTGATATTTTCAAATTCGAAACTCCCGCCAATTTCAGTGCAGGAAAATCACAAATAACGGAACGGCTCAATGTTCAGGAAACTATTTGAATCTCACACTTTGTGATCTGTTTATTGGATTTTCCCTCCCAGAATCCTGGCTCTATTTTAGGAACAGTTTGAATTTGTCAGTCTCTTATCAGTAACCGGCGGTAATAAGACCCCGTTCAGCAATTTAAAACGGAGCAAATCTCAGCTCACCGCAAAAGCAGAAACATAGAGATTACCAACCAACTCCTTCACACAGGCTACACAGGGACAGAGAGAAAGGGCTGATTTCTGAGCCTCTCTCCTGAAAGCGGCCGGGATGTTACACTGGGAAGTGTGGAGAGAATCCCCGACTCTATCCCGCCGGTGGAACAGGCAGCTTTGTGTCCGGAGAATAGGGAGGGCCGGGGAGAGGCAGATCTTAAAGCGCTGCAATGGACACAGGTCCTGTGTGTGCTCAAATCTCGCTGATTCCGTCCCCTGGGAAAACTGCGGAATAAACACATCAGCCCGAAAATAACCTCTTCATTCCCGCCTTTACTCTGTTCCGGGATCGGGAACCAGGTCACCCGAGAGAAAAAAAAAACAATTTTTTTGTGAATTTAACTCACCAATTGTTAAACTCTGAATATAGTTATCATTACATTTAAATAATTCCCTCCTGAAATTGTGCGTCTCCTCATTGTCCGTCACAAATACCAGACTGGGTTTAAAATCCGCTCTCAATTCAGTTCGAGTGTCTCTTCTGTGTGAAACTGTCTGTGACGGGCGGGTATGAAGCCACATTCACAACATTCTGGAACGGGACAAATCTCTATCCTCCACAAAGAGATTTCTCATGAAGTCAATGCGGGAAAAGATGGTGCAGCTTTTTCATAGAGATTGTGGGTGGCTCTTAAAAGAGCCGTTGTGTTTGGGGTGGTTTTCAGTCCATTGTGCAGTTTTACTTGGAGCTGGTGTACTTGGTCACCGCCTTTGTCCCTTCCGACACGGCGTGCTTGGCCAGTTCCCCGGGCAGCAGCAGGCGCACGGCGGTCTGGATCTCCCGGGAGCTGATGGTGCTGCGCTTGTTGTAATGGGCCAGGCGGGAAGCCTCACCCGCGATACGCTCGAAAATATCGTTGACGAACGAGTTCATGATGCTCATGGCCTTGGAGGAGATGCCGGTGTCGGGGTGAACCTGCTTCATCACTTTGTAGATGTAGATGGAGTAACTCTCCTTCCTCGACCTTCGCCGCTTCTTGCCGCCCTTTACTGCCGGTTTCTTAATGACTTTCTTGGCTCCCTTCTTGGCAGCTGCTTTCGATGTTGGTTTCTTCTCGTCAGCCATCTTCAGTTTCACCCAGAAATAAAGCAAACCCCTTCCGAGCGCTGATTAAATAGACAGAGCCTCACATCTATGCTAATGAGGAATGGGGAAAGGAATGATTGTGATTGGACAATGTGAAAATGAGGACAGCCAGTTATGTTCTGTTTATTTGGTTGGGTATGTAAACAGAGCAGTCAGATTTAAGATTTTCCACCAATCAGAAACGGCCTTACAACAAACAGGAAATGCATTTCAGAAAGAATGTCTCCATTCCCAGTTTGTCAGTGTGGAAAGATTTACTGGAAACTGTCATCTGGCTGTCGGTGAGACTGTGCGGGAATGTGGGATTCCTTAAGGAACTGGGAGTGTCTTGTAATATGAAAATGAAAAAAGTGAAAATCGCTTATTGTCACGAGTAGGCTTCAAATGACGTTACTGTGAAAATCCCCTAGTCACCACATTCCAGCGCCTGTCCGGGGAGGCTGTTACGGGAATCAAACCATGCTGCTCGCCCGCTTGGTCAGCTTTCAAAGCCAGTGGTTTAGCCCTGTGCTTATATGTGAGAGTGTGGGATTTACTCACTCACTGATAGTGTGTCAGTGTGAGATTTACTCACTCTCTGATACAATGTGCGAGTGTGAGATATACTCACTCACTGATACAGTGTGCGAGTGTGAGATATACTCACTCACTGATAGTGTATCAGTGTGAGATTTACTCTCTCTGATACAGTCTGAATGTAAGATTTACTCACTCTCTGATAAGTGTGTGTGTGTGGGATTTAATCACTATCTGACACGGAGTGTGGTATTTACTCTGATAGAGTGTCTGGGTGTGGATGTACTTCCTCTCTGATAAGTGTGTGCGTGGGATTTACTCTGATACATTGTGTGAGTGTGGGATTTACTCACTCTCTGATACAGTGTGTGAGTGTGGGATTTACTCACTCTCTGATACAGTGTGTGAGTGTGGGATTTACTCACTCTCTGATACAGTGTGTGAGTGTGGGATTTACTCACTCTCTGATACAGTGTGTGTGTGTGGGATTTACTCACTCTCTGATAGTGTGTGATTGTGGGATTTACTGACTCTGATACAGTTTGAGAGTGTGGGATTTACTCTCTCTGAAAGTGTGTGTGTGGGATTTGCTCACTCTTTGATAAAGTGTGTGATTTACTCACTCTCATACAGTGTGGGATTTACTCACTCTCTGATACAGTGTGTGAGTGTGGGATTTACTCACTCTCTGATACAGTGTGTGAGTGTGGGATTTACTCACTCTCTGATACAGTGTGTGAGTGTGGGATTTACTCACTCTCTGATACAGTGTGTTAGTGTGGGATGTACTCACTCTCTAATGCAGTGTGTGAGTGTGGGATGTACTCACTCTTTGATGCAGTGTGAGTGTGGGATTTACTCACTCTCTGATACAGTGTGTGTGGGATTTACTCATCTCTGATACAGTGTGTGAGTGTGGGATTTACTCACTCTCTGATAGTGTATGTGTGTGGGATTTACTCACTCTCTGATACAGTGTGTGAGTGTGGGATTTACTCACTCTCTGATACAGTGTGTGAGTGTGGGATTTACTCACTCTCTGATACAGTGTGTGAGTGTGGGATTTACTCACTCTTTGATGAAGTGTGAGTGCGGTATTTACTCACTCTCTGATACATTGTTAGTGTGAGTATTACTCCTGTGCGGCCTAACCAATGTTTTACTCAGTTCCAGCATAACTTGCCTTTTCTTAAACTCTGTGCCTTGGCTAACAGAGACAAGGGTACCATCGGCCCAGGGTTTTCAAGCTCAGGGTCGTGACCTGTGGGTGGATCTCGTCAAGGTTTCAGGAGGATGACGGTGATCCAGATCGCGGGAGGAATGGCCAGTGGTCACGACGAGAGTTTACAAATGCCGATCATGATGGCCGTGTGAAATTTCAGCCATTCCCCGCATGCCGGCCTTGTCATGTAGTGCACAGGCCCAGAGCCGAGCAAGGTGGACTGGCTCCTCCTGATGTCAGCGCGCTGTCCCAGAGCCCAGCAAGGTGGACTGGCTCCTCCTGATGTCAGCGCGCTGTCCCACGCCAGTTTGTTTCAGAAAATTCTGTAGACCTCCCACTGGAAGCGGTGGCAGAGAGCAGGTCACATGCACCTCCCCGCACGCTGACGTCACGTGTTCTGCGTGCGTGACAGATTCCTCCATTTTGCTGCTGCCAGCAGTGCGGGTGTGAACTCCAGGGCCTCTGGTGAACAACCCATGAAGAAGCTGAAAACAGGAACAAAGCAGCACAAAGGTGATTATTTGAGGGGTGTGTTTATAAATTGTGCCACTGCAATCAGGATTCAAAGTTCATGTGTGTTACACGCAGGGAAATTACTGGCAAATTAAAGTTTAAAACCTTCAAAATGTCAAAGCCATTTGAAGATTAAGCATGGCGAGTTAGAGGACAAACCTCCACAGTGAACACTGACACAAAATACTCATTTCGAAACACTCCGGTTCCACACATAAGTTTCCACTGTGCTCTGTGATGGGCCCTACTCTGTCCCGAATTATTATTTTACCCTGAATGTATTTGTAAACCAAATTCATTTTACCCGCCTGTATCCTTTCATATCCCCTTTTTGCTCTCTGCATTTCTGTTTTAAGTTCCCTCTGGCATATTCTGTATACCTGTCGTGCTTCTCCTCTTTTGAATCCTCGATATCTCCCACAAGCCTCCCCTTTTCTACTTATCTAACGCTGTATATCCCTCAATATCCATGGTTGACTGGATTTGTTGATCCCACCCTTTTCTTGATTGGAACATGTTGAGCCTGTACTCTCCCTAGTTCCTTGTTGAATGTGTCCCACTGTTCTGTCACAGATTTATCTAAAGGTGTTTACTCCCTGTCCACTCTGGCCAAATCATATCTGATCGTATTAAAATCAGCCTTCCTCCAGTTGAGAACTTTGATCTCAGGCCCACCCATCTCCTTTTTCAGAACCATCTTGTACTTAATGAATTATGATCACTGTCTGCAAAATGCTCCCCCAACGATACTTCAACCACTTGCCCAGCTTCGTTAATCAAAATGAAGTCCAAGACACCCCCCCCCCCCCACCCCCCGCCCCCCGCCCCTTGTCTGTCCTTCCGTGGACTGGCTTAAAAAGTTCACATGGATGCATTTTCAGAATTCCGCTCCCTCTAAACCTTTCACACTATGACTACCCCAGTTCATATTGGGGAAGTTGGAATCCCCCCCCTGTTCCCACTATCACATCCCTATTACTTTACGACTTCTCGGAAATTAGCCTGAACATTTGCTCTTCTATTTCTTTGGGATAGTTCGGTGGCCTATGGAACACTCCAGCAATGTGATTGCTCCATTTTGGTTTTTAAGTTCTACCCATTTGGCTTCAGTTGAAGAGCTTTCTAAGATGCCATCTCTCCCTCCTGATGTAATTCATTCCTTGATCAAAATTGCGACACCCTCTCCTCTTTTCCCTCCTGCCCTATCTCCCCTGGAGATCCTGTTGAGCTCCCATCCTTCCCCTCTCCCAACCGTGATTCAGTGACAGAAAATACATCATAACCGCATGTTCTCACTTCATCTGCCTTGTTCGTCAGACTCGCAATCTCGCTGTGATATATACCGCATACTGACTGTTTACAATTCAGTTAGCTGTTTGTGTGTGTGGGAGTTTTATCCTCAATGTCCCTGTGATATATAATGCATATTTTACTGCTTCCTGCCCAGTTACTGGTGTGTCAGAGTGCACAGAGGTGCACTCTCTCACACTTACATTCTCACACATACGCACTCTTTCACACACACACGCATGCTTACTCTCTCACTCACATGCGCTTTCTCTCTCTCTCTCTCACACACACTCTCTCACATCCCAGTAACTGAGCAGCAGACACTAATATATGCATTATATATCAGAGAGGCAGTGAGGGGAAAACTGACACCCATACACACACACACACACACACACACACACACACATTTGCTCTCGCACTCACACACTCTCACACACACACATTTGCTCTCGCACTCATACACTCTCACACACATTCTCTCACACACTCTCTCTCACACACACAGACATGTTCACTCACACACTCTCTCTCTCACACACACACACTGACAGTAAGCAGTAAAATACGTGTGATGTCTCAAAGAGAGACAGTGAGGGTAATACACACTTCACACACATTCAAGCCGATTCTCTCCCACTCTCACACACACGAACACACAGTTACTCATCAATATCTGATCAGTTAGCCGTAAAATATGCGTTATAGATCATAGAGTGACATTGAAAATAAAACACACGAACACACACTCACATTCTCTCACTCTGTCTCTCTCACACACACCAGTCACTGAGCAGTCAGCAGTTCAATATGCATTGTAGGCTGCACAGGGACAGTGAAGTTAAAACATACACTCACCACTCTCACCCTTCAGTAACTGAGCAGTAAGCAGTAAAATGTTATCTCTGATAGAAAGACAGTGAGGAAATACATGTGTGAGAGAGACAGAGCCTGAGTGTGCGTGAGAGAGGCTGAGTGTGTGTGAGAGAGCCTGAGTGTGTGTGCGTGAGAGCCTGAGTGTGTGTTAGAGAGCCTGAGTGTGTGTGAGAGAGCCCGAGTGTGAGAGAGAGCCTGAGTGTGTGTGAGAGCCTGAATGTGTGTGAGAGAGCCTGAGTGTGTGAGAGAGCCTGAGTGTGTGTGAGAGAGCCTGAGTGTGTGTGTGAGAGAGCCTGAGTGTGTGTGTGAGAGAGCCTGAGTGTGTGTGTGAGAGAGCGTGAGTGTGTGTGTGAGAGAGCCTGTGTGTGTGTGAGAGAGCCTGAGTGTGTGTGAGAGAGCCTGAGTGTGTGTGAGAGAGCCTGAGTGTGTGTGAGAGAGCCTGAGTGTGTGTTTGGGTTTCTCTGATAGAAAGACAGTGAGGAAATACATGTGTGAGAGAGACAGAGCCTTAGTGTGCGTGAGAGAGGCTGAGTGTGTGTGAGAGAGCCTGAGTGTGCGTGAAAGAGGCTGAGTGTGTGTTAGAGAGCCTGAGTGTGTGTGTGAGAGAGCCTGAGTTTGTGTGTGAGAGCCTGAGTGTGTGTGAGAGAGAGCTTGAATGTGTTTGAGAGAGCCTGAGTGTGTGTGTGAGAGAGCCTGAGTGTGTGTGTGAGAGAGCCTGAGTTTGTGTGTGAGAGCCTGAGTGTGTGTGAGAGAGCCTGAGTGTGTGTGAGAGAGCCAGAGTGTGTGTGAGAGAGAGCCTGAATGTGTGTGAAAGAGCCTGAGTGTGTGTGTGAGAGAGCCTGAGTGTGTGTGAGAGAGCCTGAGTGTGTGTGTTAGAGAGCCTGAGTGTGTGTGAGAGAGCCTGAGTGTGTGTGAGGGAGCCTGAGTGTGTGTGAGAGAGCCTGAGTGTGTGTGAGAGAGCCTGAGTGTGGGTGAGAGAGCCTGAGTGTGTGTGAGAGAGAGCCTGAGGTGTGTGTGGGAGAGACCTGAGTGTGTGTGTGAGAGAGCCTGAGTGTGTGTGTGAGAGAGCCTGAGTGTGTGTGTGAGAGAGCCTGAGTGTGTGTTGAGAGCGCTGAGTGTGTGTGGAGAGAGCCTGGTGTGTGTGGTGAGAGAGCCTGAGTTGTGTGTGAGAGAGCCCTGAGTGGTGTGTGAGAGAGCCTGAGTGTGTGTGTGAGAGAGCCTGAGGTGTGTGTGAGAGAGCCTGAGTGTGTGTGTGAGAGAGCCTGAGTGTGTGTGTGAGAGAGCCTGAGTGTGTGTGTGAGAGAGCCTGAGTGTGTGTGTGAGAGAGCCTGAGTGTGTGTGTGAGAGAGCCTGAGTGTGTGTGAGAGAGCCTGAGTGTGTGTGTGAGAGAGCCTGAGTGTGTGTGTGAGAGAGCCTGAGTGTGTGTGTGAGAGAGCCTGAGTGTGTGTGTGAGAGAGCCTGAGTGTGTGTGTGAGAGAGAGCGCCTGTGTGTGTGAGAGCCTGAGTGTGTGAGAGAGAGCCTGAGTGTGTGTGGAGAGCCTGAGTGTGTGTGAGAGAGCCTGAGTGTGTGTGAGAGAGCCTGAGTGTGTGTGAGAGAGCCTGAGTGTGTGTGAGAGAGCCTGAGTGTGTGTGAGAGAGCCTGAGTGTGTGTGAGAGAGCCTGAGTGTGTGTGAGAGAGCCTGAGTGTGTGTGAGAGAGCCTGAGTGTGTGTGAGAGAGCCTGAGTGGTGTGGAGAGAGCCTGAGTGTGTGTGAGAGAGCCTGAGTGTGTGTGAGAGAGCCTGAGTGTGGTGAGAGAGCCTGAGTGTGTGTGAGAGAGCCTGAGTGTGTGTGAGAGAGCCTGAGTGTGTGTGAGAGAGCCTGAGTGTGTTTTGAGAGCCTGAGTGTGTGTGACAGAGCCTGAGTGTGTGTTAGAGAGCCTGAGTGTGTGTGAGAGAGCCTGAGTGTGTGTTAGCAGCAGGGTGGCACCCTGCTGATGGGCAGCAGTGTGGCACAGCGCCAGAGACCCGTGTTTGATTCCGACCTCAGGCGACTGTCTGTGCGGAGTTTGTACATTCTTCCCGCGTCTGTTTGGGTTTCCTTCAGGTGCTCCAGTTTCCTCCCACAGTCCAAAAAATGTGCAAGTCAGGTGGAATTGATATGCTCAACTATCCCTTGGTGGGGTTGCAAGGAGAAGGTGGGAGATTGGTCTTAGGTAGCATGCTCATTCAGAGGGTCAATGCAGACTTGATGGGTTGAATGGCCTCCTTCTGCAATGTCGGGTTTCTATGAGAGAGTGTGTGAGAGAGAGAGAGAGTGTCTGTGTGTTTGCGCATATTTTACCCTCACTGTTTCTCTGCAATATATAACAAATATTTTACTGCTTACTTCTCAGTAAAATGTGAGACAGTGTTTGAGAGACGGCGTGAGTGTGTGCTTTACCCTCACTTGTCTCTCTATGATGTATAACACATATTTTACAGCTTACTGCTCAGTTACTGCTGTGTGACTGTCTGAGTGAGAGATTGAGTGAGAGAGTGAATTCATGTTTTACCCTCACTGTATCTCTGTGGTATATCTACCATATTTAATTGATTACTGCTCAGTGACTGGTGTGTGTGAGAGGGAGGGAGAGTGTGTGTGTGAGAGAGAGGGAGAGTGTATGAGAGAGTGAGTGTGTATTAACCTCACAGTCTCTCTCTGATATATAATTAATATTTTATTGATTACTGCTCAGTTATTGATTTGTGAGTGTGTGTGGGAGAGACAGTGCTTGGGTTTCCGTGAGAGGGTGTATGAGAGACAGATTGTGAGTGAGTGTGTATAAACCTCACTGTTTCTCTGTGCTATGTAGGACATATAATTTACTGCTCAATACTCAGTTATTGCTGTGAGAGTGAGTGTGTGTGTCACCCTTATACTCTGTGACATAAAATGCATATTCAGTGCTTCCTACTAAGGTACTTGTGAGTGAGCACGTGCATGTAAAATGTGAGTATATTTTACCCTCACTGTCTCTCTGTGATAGATAATGTATATTTACTGTATACTGTGAGAGAGAATGTGTGAGTCTGTTTTACCCTCACTGTCTGTATATGATATATGTCATATTTTACTGCCTCCTGTGCAGTTGTTGGTGTCTGAATGTGTGAGAGTGTGTGTTTTCCACTGTAGCTGTCTGTATCTGTTATGGGTCAAGAGTTCGAGAAAAATCAGTTTGATTCTGTAACTCTCTGCCTCTGTTCTGTGTGCTTGCTTTCTAAGCTGTCTATCTCTGTTATGGGATTCTGCATTTAATCTCTATCTGTTCACCTCTCTGAAGTGCGTGATTTTATTGTATTTTCTGCACTTGTCAATATCTGTTTTGTGAGTTAATGGTGAACATTCTGTTCAGTATTGATCTTCCATTCTTACTTTTACTGATGACATTGATATGTCAAATGATCTATTTCCATGTACTGCACTGTTATATCTGAGATTGTGCACAATATTTGGATTGGAATTTAATATTTTGTTTTGGGAGGTGTCTTGATAGAAGTTTATGATTAATTTGGCACTTTACAATCATCTGTACTATCCAACCTTTTACTTGTACCAAAGGTTCACAACTTGTGAGATGAAAGGATGGCCTTACAATCTGATAATTGTCCTTTGAGAACTATTTAAATGTATCATTTTTCTGTTAATGCCTTATTCAAGTGCTTTGCTTCTGATATATTTTAAATGAAGAAAGTTACAAAATAGTGCAAATGGATCCTTGCACATTGATTGCTGAATCTATAGCCTAATTAATACTATACTGATTACTTAACAGATGAAACGCTGTTGTCGCAACAAGTTGATCCAACATTCCATGAGAGAGTAGGGGTGAATTGTGGAAAATTATCCCACCTGTCCTCTCGTGTATCTGTAAATAATATTTACATTTTCTCCAGAGTTCCAGATTTACTTGAATTTCTTCAATTGGATAATGAGGACTGTTGGATTGGACATGTTTACCTGGGAGTTGAGCTCAATGTAAGTGTGACTGCTTCTGTTCTCTGTGATGGTGGAGCTGATGTTGTGTCTGTGTCTCTGCAATGTTGGATTAATATTGTACTTACTGTCAGTTAGAAGGAGACGGCGGCACATTCATGTTGCTGAGGAATCATCATCTTGGAACTCATCTCTTCATCTGTTGAACGAGGGGGAAGAACACATATCTCTTGTAAATCAGGGTCCGATGAGGCCAATGATAGATCAATCAATTCTTTCAACTGATAATCAGTAAAATAAAGAAAATACTGTCCAAATCCTGCCCCAGAATCAGACAATAAGCCAGGCCCAGAAAGAGCTCTTCCTTACCCCCGCTCACTCCAATTCCCGGAACAAGATGGGGCTCCCGCTGCGCCTCTTGCAAACAGCCCCCGATTGTCCCTGAACTCCCCCCGAGTCAGTAATGATCTCTGAGCCTCTTTGCTCACACTCCCAAATGGATGAGCTGCTGCAATGAGAACGCTGTTTCCTCGCTGACCTGGGCCCTGACATTTCACTCAGTTTGAACAAAGCGTCTCCACTCACTGAGCAAAAGGAGAGTACAGTAAGAAGTCTTACAACACCAGGTTAAAGTCCAACAGGTTTGTTTCAAACACGAGCTTTCGGAGCACGGCTCCTTCTTCAGGTGAATGGAAAGGCTTGTTCCAGGAATGTTTATATAGACACAGTCAGAGATGCCCCGGAATGCGAGCACCTGCAGGCAATCAAATCATCAAAGATGCAGAGAGAGAGGTAACTCCAGGTTAAAGAGGTGTGAATTGTCCCAAGCCAGTTCAGTCGGTAGGCCTCTGCAAGTCCAGGCTTGTTGGTGGGGGCCGAATGTAATGCGACATGAATCCCAGATCCCGGTTGAGTCCGCATTCATGCGTGCGGAACTTAGCTATAAGTTTTTGCTCAGCAATTTTGCGTTGTCGCGTCTCCTGAAGGCCTCCTTGTAGAATGCTGACCCGGAGATCAGAGGCTGAATGTCCTTGACTGCTGAAGTGTTCCCCAACTGGAAGGGAACAGTCCTGCCTGTTGATAGTCGCACAATGCCCGTTTATTCGTTGTCGCAGTGTCTGCATGGTCTCGCCTTCCAGTTGGGGAACACTTCAGCAGTCAAGGACATTCAGCCTCTGATCTCCGGGTCAGCATTCTACAAGGAGGCCTTCAGGAGACGCGACAACGCAAAATTGCTGAGCAAAAACTTATAGCTAAGTTCCGCACGCATGAATGCGGACTCAACCGGGATCTGGGATTCATGTCGCATTACATTCGGCCCCCACCAACAAGCCTGGACTTGCAGAGGCCTACCGACTGAACTGGCTTGGGACAATTCACACCTCTTTAACCTGGAGTTACCTCTCTCTCTGCATCTTTGATGATTTGATTGCCTGCAGGTGCTCGCATTCCGGGGCATCTCTGACTGTGTCTATATAAACATTTCTGGAACAAGCCTTTCCATTCACCTGAAGAAGGAGCCGTGCTCCGAAAGCTCGTGTTTGAAACAAACCTGTTGGACTTTAACCTGGTGTTGTAAGACTTCTTACTGTGCTCACCCCAGTCCAACGCCGGCATCTCCACATCAAAAGGAGAGTGTGTGGGGGAGGGGATGCGCATGCGCTCTCAATCGCAGAATGACGAACGGCAGGGGTGGGGCTACCCCGGACATGCGCAGATCCCCGCACCAATTCCGCATTGAGAATCAATGGGAATATTCCCCATTTCACTGTCATTACATTTGGAGCAAAACCTCCGATAGAGCCCGTGTTGGGGGGACTGTGTGTGTGTGGGTGCAAGTGGCCCTGCGCTCCAGGGCTCAACCAATCACATTTGTAGCTGTGTGTTTGTCCCAATCAGATATTCAATCTGCAGCCATTGCCTGCAGCTTGTTTGTTATTACACTGCCATTCAGCCCCTCAAACTCACACTTTCTGCAAACTTATATTTCACTGACTGAATTCATTTTTCATAGAAGCATACAATATATTTTCAAAAATATACTACATTTATAAAATCCCTTGAAACAAACATTGTCAAACATTTCAAATTGTCATCACAATAATATCGTATCGTACAATAATATTTACATTTTCTCCAGAGGTCCAGATTTACTTGAATTTCTTCCATTGGAGAATGAGAACATTACACACATTTCAATATTCACATTACAATTCTTCTCAAAATATTTACATCGGTCATGTTCCACCCTGTGAAGCTTCAATAATTTTAAACATTTAGTGTTAATCACATCGGCCGCGGGGTTTTACACAGTTACCAGCCCCTCTTTAGTGTTAATCATACAGACCGGGAGGTTTTACTCAAGTTACCAGCCCCTCTTCAGTGTTAATCACACAGACTGGGTATTTTTCCACAGTTACCAGCCCCTCTAGAGTGTTCATCATACAGACCATAAGGCACAGGTGCAGAATTAGGCCACTCGGCCCATCGGGTCTACTCCGCCATCCAATCATGGCTGATATTTTCTCATCCCCATTCTCCTGCTTTCTCCCCATAACCCCCGAGCCCCTTATTAATCAAGACTCTATCTATCTCGGTCTTAAAAACACTCCGTGATTTGGCATCCACAAATTCACCACCCTCTGGCTGAAGAGGTTCCTCCTCATCTCTGTTTTAAATGATTGCCCCTTTAGTCTGAGGTGATGGATGTTGTCCTCTGGTTCTTGTTTTTCCTCCAAGTGGAGACATCCTCTCCATGTCCACTCTATTCAGACCTCGCAGTATCCTGGAAGTTTCAATAAGATCCCCCCTCGTTCTTCTAAACTCCAACGAGTACAGACCCAGAGTTCCCAAACGTTCTTCACATGACAAGTGCTTCATTCCAGGGATCAATCTTGTGAACCTCCTTGGGGGGGTTTACAAAGTTACCAGATCCTTTTTAGTATTAATCAGCGGCTGGTTCGGCACAGGGCTAAAGAGCTGGCTTTTAAAGCAGACCAAGGCAGGCCAACAGCACGGTTCAATTCCGTATCAGCCTCCCCAAACAGGTGCTGGAATGTAGTGACCGGGGCTTTTCACAGTAACTTCATTTGAAGCCTACTTGTGACTTTCATTTTCATTCATCGCACACCCCGGTCTGTTTAATATCTGTATAATATCTGTTTAATATCTTTAACAGAGAACATACAGTTCAGAAGGAGGCCATTCGGCCCACTGAGTCTGCATCGACCCCCTGAAGCTCTCACTTCAACCTTATCCCCTTAACCCAATAACCTCTCCTAACATTTTTGAGCTCTAAGGGCAATTTAGCATAGCAATCCAGCTGCGTTGCCTGTCTTTAGACTGTGGCAGGAAACCGGAGCACCCAGAGGAAACCCACGCAGACACGGGGAGAATATGCAGACCCTGCACAGTCAGTGACCCAGCGGGGAATCGAGCCTGGGACCCTGGCGCTGCGCCTAGGTACTTTACTCAGTTACCAGCCCCTCTCGGGCAGCACGGTAGCATTGTGGTTCGCACAATTGCTTCACAGCTCCAGGATCCCAGGTTTGATTCCCGGCTTGGGTCACTGTCTGTGCAGTACCACATCTTTCTGGTAGTGTGGTGACCTGAACTGTGATCTCCAGATGAACTTGATGATGGCTCGGGTGACTGCTGCGCACAGGACTGGGTAATGGGCCAGACCTGTGCCACGTCTAGCAACACGGAGATCCTTCCCATATAATTACTACAGTGCAGAAGGAGGCCATTCAGTCCATCGAGTCTACAGCAACTCTCTCAAAGAGCAAACCTACCCAGGCCCAATCCCTCGCAACTCCACCTATCATCCACACCTTTAGACACAAACGGTTAATTTAGCACAGCCAATCCACCTAACCTGCGAATCTTTACCGTGTGAGGAAACCCACAGACACACAGAATGTCAGGGTCAGAGTGAACCCGGGTCCCTGGCGCTGTGAGGCAGTAGTGATGACCACTGTGCAGCCCATCATGTTGCTGATTGTGAACACGGCCCACCGGGAACTGCAGTCCAGCCCGGGAGGAGCGAGACTTGGCCTTGGCCCGAACTTTACCGCCGGTCTTTCCTCTTCCAGACATTGTCACAATCTCACAAACACTTTCACACAGAATGAGGAAAACCGCCCACATTCACTTCTCTTATAGCTTCAGGAGGAATGGCGGTGCACACATTGCTGATTGGTTATCTGAACAACATTGTGGTGCCGGCTACAAAGTGACCAATCAGATATAGAACAAAGAACATAGAACATAGAACAGTACAGCACAGAACAGGCCCTTCGGCCCTCGATGTTGTGCCGAGCAATGATCACCCTACTCAAACCCACGTATCCAACCTGTACCCGTAACCCAACAACCCCCCCTTAACCTAATTTTTTTTTTTTTTAGGACACTACGGGCAATTTAGCATGGCCAATCCACCTAACCCGCACACCTTTGGACTGTGGGACGAAACCAGAGCACCCGTAGGAAACCCACGCACACAGGGGGGAGGACGTGCAGACTCCACACAGACAGTGACCCAGCCGGGAATCGAACCTGGGACCCTGGAGCTGTGAAGCATTGATGCTAACCACTATGCTACCCTGCTGCCCCAGATATCTGTTTGAAGCACCAATCAGGAGAACCCACGGTGCTGAGGGCGGAAAGTTTGGGCGGCAAATGTTCAGATTCCAACCGAATATTTATTTCAAATCTTAAATGGGTGCGAAAATATAAAACAGATAAAATTGAATAAAAAATGTGACTAAATCATTTGAGTATAAGATTGTTGGATTCTCTCTATTTCCCGCGTCTAGTTTCCCATTATCTGTCAGTTTCTGATTTTGTCTCTGTAACTGACAACAAACCCAAAATAAATTAAACCAAAATAATGCGGAGGCTGCAAATGTGAATTGAAGAGAAATTGCTGGATCAACTCAGCGTGTCTGGGAGCATCTGAGGCGAGAAACGTTTAGGATCTGTAGAAGGGGAACTGTCGCCACAGGTTTAATCTGGCTGTTGTTTAAAATGCTCTCAGCCGCCGACAGTGTCTAATTCACAGCCATCTGCAAATATAGTAACATTTATTCATATTGTAGATTACTGCCGCTTTCTCGGTGTTAAAAGTGGAGTGATCAGTTTGGAGCTAGTGTCACTATTGAAATGGAGATTACCCACACCACCGGGGTGCTCTCGATCATTGAGTGTGAACATGAACATAAATGGAAAGGGAGTAATTTGTAAGGCTGAACACAAATGCTACAGGAGGTATTGGAGTTCTGTTCTCTCTCCAAATCCAGCAACAGCGGCCGAGTATGAAGCGGTCACCGAGCATCACTAAATGATGGAACTTTATAAACAACGTACAAAGATCGACATGACGATAACTTGGCATTATACAGGATGTTGTTTTAGTGAAACGCTATTAAAACGGATCTGGTTAATCATCATAGAAATGAACCCATAATTTAAAATATGATGGTTTGACTGCTTCACAGAAGTTGTGGGTGGCTCTTAAAAGAGCCGTTGTATTTAGGGTGGTTTTCAGTCCATTGTGCAGTTTTACTTGGAGCTGGTGTACTTGGTGACCGCCTTTGTCCCTTCCGACACGGCGTGCTTGGCCAGTTCCCCGGGCAGCAGCAGGCGCACGGCGGTCTGGATCTCCCGGGAGCTGATGGTGTGGCGCTTGTTGTAATGGGCCAGGCGGGAAGCCTCACCCGCGATACGCTCGAAAATATCGCTGACGAACGAGTTCATGATGCTCATGGCCTTGGAGGAGATGCCGGTGTCGGGGTGAACCTGCTTCATCACTTTGTAGATGTAGATGGAGTAACTCTCCTTCCTCGACTTTCGCCGCTTCTTGCCGCCCTTTCCTGCCGGTTTCTTAATGACTTTCTTGGCTCCTTTCTTGGAAGCTGTTTTCGATGTTGGTTTCTTCTCGTCAGCCATCTTCAGTTTCACCCAGAAATAAAGCAAACCCCTTCCGAGCGCTGATTAAATAGACAGAGCCTCACATCTATGCTAATGAGGAATGGGGAAAGGAATGATTGTGATTGGACATTGTGAAAATGAGGACAGCCAGTTATGTTCTGTTTATTTGATTGGATATGTGAACAGACAAATTAGATTTAGGATTTTCCACCAATAATCAACCTCATATTACAATCATATTACAAACAAGAAATACATTTGAGAGAGAATGTCTCCAGTCCCAGTTTGTTAGTGGGTAAAGATTCACCGGGAAATGTCACCTGGCTGTCGGTGAGAGGGACCCTTCGCCACAGAGCGTCTGTGCGGGAGTGTGGGATTCCTTCAGGAACTGGGAGTGTCTTGTGATATGTGGGTGTGTGAGATTTACTCACTCCGATACAATGTGTCTGTGGGATTTACTCACTCTCTGATACAATGTGTCTGTGGGATTTACTCACTCTCTGATACAGTGTGAGAGTGTGGGATTTACTCACTCTCTGATACAGTGTGTGAATGTGGGATTTACTCACTCTCTGATACAATGTGAGAGTGTGCGATTTACTCACTCTCTGATACAATGTGTCTGTGGGATTTACTCACTCTCTGATACAGTGTGAGTGTGGGATTTACTCACTCTCTGATACAGTGTGTGAGTGTGGGATTTACTCACTCTCTGATACAGTGTGTGAATGTGGGATTTACTCACTCTCTGATGCAGTGCGTGCGCGTGAGATTTACTCACTCTCTAATACAGTGTGAGCGTGGGATTTACTCACTATCTGATACAGTGTGTGAGTGTGGGATTTACTCACTCTCTGATACAGTGTGTGAGTGTGGGATTTACTCACTCTCTGATACAGTGTGTGAGTGTGGGATTTACTCACTCTCTGATACAATGTGTCTGTGGGATTTACTCACTCTCTGATACAGTGTGAGTGTGGGATTTACTCACTCTCTGATACAGTGTGTGAGTGTGAGATTTACTCACTCTCTGATGCAGTGCGTGCGTGTGAGATTTACTCACTCTCTGATGCAGTGCGTGCGCGTGAGATTTACTCACTCTCTGATACAGTGTGAGCGTGGGATTTACTCACTATCTGATACAGTGTGAGTGTGGGATTTACTGTAGCTCCAATAGTGTGAGAATGTGGTATTTACTCACTCTGATTATCTGAATAACATTGTGGAGCCGGCTACAAAGTGACCAATCAGAAACTGTTACCACGGATTTTTCCAATTTGGATTTGAATCGAGTTTAATCTAGCTGCTGTTTAAAATGCTATCAATCGCAGACAATGTTTAATTTGCAGCCAGCTTCAAAATATTATAATAAAGATCCATATTGTAGACTAGTGCTAAAAGTGGAGTGAGCTGTTTGGAGCTAGTGTCAGTATTGAAATGGAGTTTCCCCACAGCACTACTGTGCTCTCAACGTAAATCGGAAGGGAATTACCTTCGAATCCTGAACACCGAGCGGGCACTAAATGACGGGGCTTATTATCAAGGCACAAAGATTCACTGGGCTATAACTGGACATCACCCAGGATGTTACGTTCCTGTAAAACCGTATTTGAATGGACTTGGCTAGTCATAATCGAAATAAACTAAATAGTTTAAAGTATGATGGTTTGGCTGTTTTCAAGAAGTTGTGGGTGGCTTATTAAAAGAGCCATTGGGTTTTGGAGGAGTTTGAGAACAGTTTTACTTGGAGCTGGTGTACTTGGTCACCGCCTTTGTCCCTTCCGACACGGCGTGCTTGGCCAGTTCCCCGGGCAGCAGCAGGCGCACGACGGTCTGGATCTCCCGGGAGCTGATGGTTTGGCGCTTGGTGTAATGGGCCAGGCGGGAAGCCTCACCCGCGATACACTAGAAAATATCGTTGACGAACGAATTCATGATGCTCATGGACTTGGAGGAGATGCCGGTGTCGGGGTGAACCTGCTTCATCACTTTGTAGATGTAGATGGAGTAACTCTCCTTCCTCAACCTTCGCCGCTTCTTGCCGCCCTTTACTGCCGGTTTCTTAATGACTTTCTTGGCTCCCTTCTTGGTAGCTGGAGATTTTTTATCCTAAACAATGGTGAGAACAAACTGCAGACACACAATAACTGAGAATTGCCAGACAACTGCTCTTTTATAGACTAACTCTATATAGACTCTATATATTAACTCTTTATAGAACAACAACTATGAAACAGAACAGCCGGCGGCCTTGTTCATTGTGGACGGAGACTTCAACAAAGCCAACCTCAAGAGTGTACTGCCAAAATTCCACCAGCACATCTCCTGTCCCACCAGGGGCGACAACATTCTTGACCACTGCTACTCAAAAATCAAGGGCGCCTACCGTTCCATCCCCCGACCGCACTTTGGGAAATCAGACCATAAGACTGTGCTCCTTCTCCCGGCTTACAAGCAGAAACTCAAGCGGGAGAATCCAGCTAAGAAGGTTGTGCAGTGCTGGTCTGAGGAGACAGAAGAGCTCTGACGTGACTGCTTGGAGACAGTAGACTGGTCCATATTTAAGAACTCAGCGACTAACTTAAATGAGTATGTCACCACCGTCACAGACTTCATCAGCAAATGTGTGGACTATTGCCTGCCAAAGAAAGCAGTACGAACTTTCCCCAACCGGAAACCATGGATCAACCGCAAGATTGACTCCCTACTGAAGGACAGATCTGAGGCGTTCAAGGCAGACGACGCTGTCCTATACAAGAAATCCAGGTACGACCTCCGCAAAGCCATCCGAGATGCCAAGAGAGAATATCAAACTAAGCTAGAGTCACAGATAGACCCTCGGCGGTTGTGGCAAGGACTAAACAACCGGGGGAAAGTGATAAAGACCGGAGCAGGCAAGAAACCTTTAGTGAAGAAAGCAGCAGCCAAGAAATCTCCCAAGAAACCCGCAGCCAAGAAAACTGCCAAGAAACCCGCAGCCAAGAAATCTCCCAAGAAAGCAGCAGCCAAGAAGGCGGCAGCTCCCAAAAAGAGGGCGAAGAAAGCAGCCCCGAAGAAAAGTTTTCCTGTGAAAAAGATCAAGGGCGGAATAAAGCAGACCAAATCGAGGGCCAATCCCAAAGCGAAATCAGCAAAGGCTAAGAAACCAGCAAAGAAGTGAAAGAACGCGAGCAAATTGTAAACCTCTGAACCCAAAGGCTCTTCTCAGAGCCACCCACATCTCTCCGGAAAGAGCTGATCCCCCGACCAATGAATCCCTGTCCCGGTGCTGGGAGCAGATTTCAGATAGAAATGTCAATCCAGTATTGCCGCTCACTCGCTGACATGCTCTGCACCGGGCTTCTCCCCCCACTCTGCACTAAAACACAGGGAAGTTGCTGCATCTTCCTAACCGGTGAACAGTCACAGTTTGTGTTAGTTTCATTATTCACAGATTCAGTGGGGAGTTTGTAAAATAGTTAACATGGCGGAGAAATCTCGCCTCACAACTCAAACACTTTATATCAGCTGTAAGGGATGTTAGTAAAATTCCCAACCTGTCTGGGAGAGGAGTTGTGTGGGGATGGAATCGGAGCTGGGGTTGAAATGGGAGCAGATAGGTCGGCTGGTTCTAGAAAGGAGTGGACTGAGGCCGGAATATTACTGACATGCCTGGATTTAATAGATCCGCGTTACTAACTAGCTGCTATATGATGTTGCAGTTTGTACGTGTTCAGCGCGCTCTGTTAACTTCTGTTTGGAATATAAAATGTGGGTTGGACCAGGCAGGAGGCGGAGCTGGATGGTCAAAGACATTTCACTGCTCTGTCTGTCACTCAGTCTGCTCCCCGCCTCTCTCTCTTTCTCAGTCAGGTCGGGGCGGGCTGTATAATAAAGGAAAGTGCAGCAGCTCGTCTCTCATTCAGCAGCGATTTGACTGAAGAAGCATCATGTCTGGCAGAGGGAAAGGAGGCAAAGGACTGGGCAAAGGCGGAGCAAAGCGGCACCGCAAAGTGCTTCGTGATAACATCCAGGGCATCACCAAACCAGCAATCCGCCGCCTGGCTCGCCGTGGCGGGGTCAAGCGCATCTCGGGTTTGATCTATGAGGAGACTCGCGGGGTGCTGAAGGTTTTCCTGGAGAATGTGATCAGGGACGCGGTCACCTACACTGAACACGCCAAGCGCAAGACGGTCACCGCCATGGATGTGGTTTACGCTCTCAAACGCCAGGGCCGCACACTCTATGGATTCGGCGGCTGAGAAACTCCATTTAGCAATGTAACAAAACCCAAAGGCTCTTTTAAGAGCCGCCCAAACCCTCACATTGAGAGCACTGACCTAAGAATGGCAGCAGAATAACGCATCGAGATGGTTTCGCGCGATTGTAGAGGCAAAATTTCGCATTATAATAGGAAATGTTTCCTGTCATTGATTTCTCTTTTCACGGCGATATGAACGTGCTGCAGAGTTAAACACAAAACCTTTCTCCGCATTCAGCCCTGTAACTGCACAGAGTGAGAGCGGGAAAGAATTATGAAACCCCGCACACCCCATTGCACATAAATGGACAGTTTCAGAAAGCCAGCCCGCTAGAAACTGCCGCCCTCCGGTAAATACCAACAACACCGGGGAAAGCTCATTCCAGCCTGAAGCCTCAGGGAAATTCTCACAAACACTGCAATAAGCGGACCCAGAACAGGTCGCCCTTTTTCAGATAAAGTGAGTGGCTCTGAAAAGAGCCTTTGGGTTATTAGATGAGAGAATGGTCGCTTCACTTCTTGCCGGAGCTGGCACTGGTTTTCTTGGGTAGCAGCACGGCCTGGATATTAGGCAGCACCCCACCCTGAGCGATGGTCACCCCTCCCAGCAGCTTGTTGAGCTCCTCGTCGTTGCGGACGGCCAGCTGCAGGTGTCTGGGGATGATGCGGCTCTTCTTGTTGTCCCGGGCCGCGTTGCCGGCCAGCTCGAGGATTTCAGCGGTCAGATACTCGAGCACAGCAGCCAGATAGACCGGGGCTCCGGCACCCACACGCTGGGCATAGTTACCGTTTCTCAGGTGCCTGTGAACACGGCCCACCGGGAACTGCAGTCCAGCCCGGGAGGAGCGAGACTTGGCCTTGGCCCGAGCTTTACCGCTGGTCTTTCCTCTTCCAGACATTGTCACAATCTCACAAACACTTTCACACAGAATGAGGGAACCCGCCCACATTCACTTCTCTTATAGCTTCAGGAGGAATGGCGGTGCACACATTGCTGATTGGTTATCTGAACAACATTGTGGAGCCGGCAACAAAGTGACCAATCAGATATCTGTTTGAAGCACCAATCAGGAGAACCCACGGTGCTGAGGGCGGAAAGTTTGGGCGCCAAGTGTTCAGATTCCAACCGAATATTTATTTCAAATCTTAAATGGGCGCCCAAATAAAATTGAATAAAAAATGTGACTAAATCATTTGAGTATGAGATTGTTGGATTCTCTCTCTTTCCCGCGTCTAGTTTCCCATTATCTGTTAGTTTCTGATTTTGTCTCTGTAACTGACAACAAACCCAAAATAAATTAAACCAAAATAATGCTGAGGCTGCAAATGTGAATTAAAGAGAAAATGCTGGATCAACTCAGCGTGTCTGGTATCATCTGTGGAGAGAAACGTTTCGGATCTGTAGAAGGGGAACTGACTCGACAGGTTTAATCTGGCTGTTGTTTAAAACGTTCTCAGCCGCCGACAGTGTCTAATTCACAGCCATCTGCAAACATAGTAACATTTATTCATATTGTAGACTGCTGCCGCTTCCTCAGTGTTAAAAGTGGAGTGAGCAGTTTGGAGCTAGTGTCAGTATTGAAATGGAGTTTACCCACACCATCGATCATGGGTGTGAACATGAACATAAATGGAAAGGGAGTAATTTGTAAGGCTGAACACAAATGCTACGGGAGGTATTGGAGTTCGATTCTCTCTCCAAATCCAGCGACAGAGCCGAGTATGAAGCGGCGACCGAGCATCACTAAATGATGGGATTTTATAAACAACGTACGAAGATCGACATGACGATAACTCGGCATTATACAGGATGTTGTTGTAGTGAAACACAATTAAAACGGATCTGGTTAATCATCATAGAAATGAACCCATAATTTAAAATATGATGGTTTGGCTGCTTCACAGAAGTTGTGGGTGGCTCTTAAAAGAGCCGTTGTGTTTGGGGTGGTTTTCAGTCCATTGTGCAGTTTTACTTGGAGCTGGTGTACTTGGTGACCGCCTTTGTCCCTTCCGACACGGCGTGCTTGGCCAGTTCCCCGGGCAGCAGCAGGCGCACGGCGGTCTGGATCTCCCGGGAGCTGATGGTGCTGCGCTTGTTGTAATGGGCCAGGCGGGAAGCCTCACCCGCGATACGCTCGAAAATATCGCTGACGAACGAGTTCATGATGCTCATGGCCTTGGAGGAGATGCCGGTGTCGGGGTGAACCTGCTTCATCACTTTGTAGATGTATTTATTTCAAAGCTTAAATGGGCGCGAAAATATAAAACAGATAAAATTGAATCGGGACCGTAAAAAATAAATCATTGAGTTTTGAGTATAGGATTGTTGGATTCTCTCTCTTTCCCTAGTCTACAGTTTCCCTTTATCTGTCAGTTTCGGATTTCGGTTTCTCTCTGTAACTGACAACAAACCCAAAATAAATTAAAGCAAAATAATGCGGATGCTGTAAACGTGAATTGAAGAGAAAATGCTGGATAAACTCAGCGTGTCTGGGAGCATCTGTGGAGAGAAACATTTCGGATCTGTAGAAGGTGGATTTAGATCCGAAACTGTCTCCACAGATTTTTACAATCTGGAGTCCCATCGCCTTAAATCTGGCTGCTGGTTAAAACGCTCTCAGTTGCCGGCAGAATGTCTAAATTACAGCCAACTGCAAACATAATAACATTTATTCACATTGTAGACTGCTGCCGCTTCCTCAGTGATAAAAGTGGAGTGAGCAGTTTGGTGCTCATGCCAGTATTGAAATGGAGTTTTTCCAGACAACCGGGGTGTTCTCAATTAACTGAAAGATCATTGAGGGTAAACCTGAACATAAATAGGGCAGCACGGTAGCATTTTGGTTAGCACAATTGCTTCACAGCTCAAAGGTCCCAGGTTCGATTCCCGTCTTGGGTCACTGTCTGTGCAGAGTCTGCACGTTCTGCCAGTGTGTGCGTGGGTTTCCTCCGGGTGCTCCGGTTTCCTCCCACAGTCCAAAGATGTGAAGGTTAGGTGGACTGGCTATGCTAAATTGCCCTTAGTGGCCAAAATTTCCCTTAATGTTGGGTGGGGCTACTGGGTTATGGGGATAGGATGGGGTTGTGGGCTTGAAATGGTGCTCTTTCCAAGAGCCAGTGCAGACTCGATGGGCCGAATGGCCTCCTTCTGCATTGTACATTCTATGAAAGGGACGTTTTGGAGTTCTATTCTCTCTCCAAATCTAGCGACAGCGGCCGAGGATGAATCAGTCAGAGACCAAAGCGTCACCGAGCAGTCACTAAATGATGGGACTTAATGAACAAGACACATAGATAGAGAGGACGATATCTTGGCGTTACCCAGGGTGTTTTTTCTCGAGAAACGCTATGAAAAAATATCTGGCTATTCGTAATAGAAATAAACAAATAATAATTTAAAATATGATAGTTTGACTGCTTCCGAGAAGTTGTGGGTGGCTCTTAAAAGAACCGTTGAGTTTTTGCTGAGATTGAGAACAGTTTTACTTGGAGCTGGTGTACTTGGTCACCGCCTTTGTCCCTTCCGACACGGCGTGCTTGGCCAGTTCCCCGGGCAGCAGCAGGCGCACGGCGGTCTGGATCTCCCGGGAGCTGATGGTGTGGCGCTTGCTGTAATGGGCCAGGCGGGAAGCCTCACCCGCGATACGCTCGAAAATATCGTTGACGAACGAGTTCATGATGCTCATTGCCTTGGATGAGATGCTGGTGTCGGGGTGAACCTGCTTCATCATAGAACATAGAACATTACAGCGCAGTACGGGCCCTTCGGCCCTCGATGTTGCGCCAACCTGTGAAACAAACTGAAGCCTATCTGACCTACGCTATTCCATTTTCATCCATATGTCTATCCAGTGACCACTTAAATGCCCTTAAAGTTGGTGAGTCTACTACTGTTGCAGGCAGGGCGTTCCACACCCCTACTACTCTCTGAGCAAAGAAACTGCCTCTGACATCTGTCCTATATCTACTACCCCTCAATTTAAAGCAATGACCCCTCGTGTTGGTCATCACCATCCAAGGAAAGAGACTCTCACTGTCCACCCTATCTAACCCTCTGACTATCTTATATGTCTCTATTAGGTCACCTCTCAGCCTTCTCTCTAACGAAAACAACCTCAAGCCCTGAGCCTTTCCTCGTAAGACCTTCCCTCCATACCAGGCAACATCCTAGTAAATCTCCTCTGAACCCTTTCCAAAGCTTCCACATCCTTCCTATACTGTGGTGACCAGAACTGCACGCAGTAATCCAGGAGCGGCCGCACCAGAGTTATGTACAGCTGCAGCATGGCCTTGTGGCTCCGAAACTCAATCCCCCTACTTATAAAGGCTAGCACACCATATGCCTTCTTAACTGCCCTATTAACCTGGGTGGCAACTTTCAGGGATTTATGTACCTGGATGCCAAGATCTCTCTGTTCATCTACACTACCAAGAATCCTGCCATTAGCCCAGTACTCTGCATTCCTGTTACTCCTTCCAAAGTGAACCACCTCACACTTTTCCGCATTAAACTCCACCTGCTACCTCTCAGCCCAGCTCTGCAGCTTATCTATATCCCTCTGTATCCTATAACATCCTTCAGCACTATCCACCTTCGTGTCATCTGCAAATTTACTAACCCATCCTTCTACACCCTCTTCCAGGACATTTATAAAAATGACAAACAGCAGTGGGCCCAAAACAGATCCTTGCGATACACCACGAGTAACTGAACTCCAGGATGAACATTTGCCATCAACTACCACCCTCTGTCTTCTTTCAGCTAGCCAATTACTGATGCAAACCACTAAATCACCTTCAATCCCATACTTCCATATTTTCTGCAATAGCCTACCGTGTGGAACCTTATCAAATGCCTTACTGAAATCCATATACACATCAACCGCTTTACCCTCATCCACCTGTTTGGTCACCTTCTCAAAAAACTCAACAAGGTTTGTGAGGCATGACCTACCCTTCACAAAACCATGTTGACTATCGCTAATCAACTTGTTCTTTTCAAGGTGATTATAAACCCTATCTCTTATAACCTTTTCCAACATTTTACCCACAACCGAAGTAAGGTTCACAGGTCTATAATTACCAGGGTTGTCTCTACTCCCCTTCTTGAACAAGGGGACAACATTTGCTATCCTCTTGTCTTCCAGCACTATTCCTATCGACAAAGACGACATAAAGATCAAGGACAAAGGTTCTGCAATCTCCTCCCTAGCTTCCCAGAGAATCCTAGGATAAATCCCATCTGGCCCAGGGGACTTATCTATTTTTACACTTTCCAAAATTGCTAACACCTCCTCCTTGTGAACCTCAATTCCATCTAGCCTGGTCGACTGAACCTGAGTATTCTCCTCGACAACATTGTCTTTCTCCAGTGTAAACACTGACGAAAAATATCCATTTAACGCTTCCCCTATCTCCTCTGATTCCACACACAACTTTCCACTATTATCCTTGATTGGCCTTAATTTTACTCTAGTCATTCTTTTGTTCCTGATATACCTATAGAAAGCCTTAGGGTTTTCCTTGATCCTATCCGCCAACGACTTTTCGTGTCCCCTCCTCGCTCTTCTTAACTCTCCCTTTAGGTCCTTCCTGGCTAACTTGTAATTCTCAAGTGCCCTAACTGAGCCTTCATGTCTCATCCGACCATAAGTCTTCTTCTTCCTCTTGACAAGTGCTTCAACTTCCTTAGTAAACCACGGTTCCCTTGCTCGACAACTTCCTCCCTGCCTGACAGGTACTTACTTATCAAGGACATGCAGTAGCTGTTCCTTGAAAAAGCTCCACATTTCGATTGTACCCATCCCCTGCAGTTTCCTTCCCCATCCTATACATTCTAAATCTTGCCGAATAGCATCATAATTGCCTTTCCCCCAGCTATAATTCTTGCTTTGCGGTATATACCTATCCCTGCCCATTGCTAAAGTAAACATAACAGAATTGTGATCACTATCACCAAAGTGCTCACCTACATCTAAATCTAACACCTGGCCAGGTTCCTAACCCAGTACCAAATCCAATGTGGCATCGCCTCTTGTTGGCCTGTCTACATACTGTGTCAGAAAACCCTCCTGCACACACTGCACAAAAACTGACCCATCTATAGTACTCGAACTATCGTATTTCCAGTCAATATTTGGACAGTTAAAGTCCCCCATAACAACTACCCTGTTACTCTCGCTCCTGTCGAGAATCATCTTTGTAATCCTTTCCTCTACATCTCTGCAACTATTCGGAGGTCTATAGACAACTCCCAACAGGGTTACCTCTTCTCTCCTTTTCCTAACCTCGGCCCATACTACCTCAGTAGACGAGTCCTCAAACGTCCTTTTTACCGGCGTAATACTTTCCTTGATTAAAAATGCCACCCTCTTTTACCATCTTCTCTGTTCTTACAGAAACATCTAAATCCTGGAACCTGCAACAACCATTCCTGTCCCTGCTCTACCCATGTCTCCGAAATCGCCACAACATCGAGATCCCAGGTACCAACCCATGCTGCAAGCTCACCCACCTTATTCCGGATGCTCCTGGCGTTGAAGTAGACACACTTCAAACCAGCGTCTTGTTTACCAGTGCCCTCTTTCCAACTTTTAACCCTATCCCTGACCTCACTACTCTCAACATCGTGTACACTGGGACTACAATTTAGGTTCCCATCCCCCTGCTGAATTAGTTTAAACCCCCCGAAGAGCACTAGCAAATCTCCCCCCCCCCCCCAGGATATTGGTACCCCTCTGGTTCAGGTGAAGACCATCCTGTTTGTAGAGGTCCCACCTACCCCAGAATGAGCCCCAATTATCCAGGAAACCAAAACCCTCCCACCTGCACCATACCTGTAGCCACGTGTTCAACTCCTCTCTCTCCTTATTTCTCACTTCGCTAGCACATGGCACGGGTAACAACCCAGAGATAACAACTCTGTTTGTTCTAGCTCTCAGCTTCCACCCTAGCTCCCTGAATTTCTGTGTCAAATCCCCATCTCTCTTCCTACCTATGTCGTTGGTACCTATGTGGACCACGACTTGGGGCTGCTCCCCCTCCCCCTTAAGGTTCCCAAAAACACGATCAGACACATCACGAACCCTGGCACCTGGGAGGCAACACACCAACCGTGAGTCTCTTTCGTTCCCACAGAACCTCCTGTCTTTTCCTCTAACTATGGTGTCCCCAATGACAAGTGCTCTGTTCCTCTTCTCCCTTCCCTTCTGGGCAACAGGGACAGACTCTGTGCCAGAGACCTGCGCCCTATTGCTTACCCCTGGTAAGTCGTCCCCCGCAACAGTATCCAAAACGGTATACTTGTTATAGAGGGGAACAACAACAGGGGATCCCTGCACTGCCTGCCGGTTCCCTCTCCCTCCCCTGGCAGTAACCCATCTACCTTCCTATAACTTGGGGCAGCAGGGTAGCATGGTGGTTAGCATAAATGCTTCACAGCTCCAGGGTCCCAGGTTCGATTCCCGGCTGGGTCACTGTCTGTGTGGAGTCTGCACGTCCTCCCCCTGTGTGCGTGGGTTTCCTCCGGGTGCTCCGGTTTCCTCCCACAGTCCAAAGATGTGCGGGTTAGGTGGATTGGCCATGCTAAATTGCCCGTAGTGTCCTAATAAAAGTAAGGTTAAGGGGGGGGGGGTTGTTGTGTTATGGGTATAGGGTGGATATGTGGGTTTGAGTAGGGTGATCATGGCTCGGCACAACATTGAGGGCCGAAGGGCCTGTTCTGTGCTGTACTGTTCTATGTTCTATAACTCCTCTCAATAACCCCCTCTACCTCCCGAATGATCCGAAGTTCATCCAGCTCCAGCTCCCTAACGTGGTTCTCCAGGACCTGGAGTTGGGTGCATTTCCCGCAGATGTAGTCAGCAGGGACACTTGAGGTGACCCTTTCCTCCCACATTCTGCAGGAGGAACATTCAACTGCCCTAGCCTCCATTCCCACTGAACTAACTTCCCAACTACTGAAAACTAAAAAAAAATTGTTAGTTTAGCAATCCGACGGACAGTAATTTATTTTTTGGTTAGAGGAGGAGGATGGGTGGGAGACACTACGTAGGTAGTGTTTTGGGTAAAGCTGTCACTCGAGAACAGCCCCTTCACAAACCACCTTCAACATACGCTGACCGTACTGCACGTATGCAAATCTCCCCGGAACAGCCAATCAGAAGCTCTGCTCTGCTGCCCTCTGCTGGATGCTTGCCTTCACTCGAACTCCTCGGGTCACTTGCGCCGGTACACTTTCAACTTACGCTGACCGCACTGCACGTATGCAAATCTCCCCGGAACAGCCAATCAGAAGCTCTGCTGCCCTCACTTTGTAGATGTAGATGGAGTAACTCTCCTTCCTGCTTCGCCTCCTCTTCTTGCTGCCCTTCACTGGAATTTTCTTCAGAGCTTTCTTGCCGCCCTTCTTGGGAACTGGCACCTTCTTTTCATCTCCCATCGTCAGGTTCAATTTCACAAACCCAGTAACTGAGCCTGACCCAGCAACTCGAGTTTTATAAATCCAACCACAGCCCTATGCAAATGAGGGATTGGTGCAGGCAATTTTCCTGATTGACTTATTCGCAATGATGTCACTTCTGTATTTCTCTGTTTGGTTCTTTCAGATAGGCAATCATATTTACTGCTCGTCACAGCTTTATATCAGGGCAGGGCAGGAGGCCATTCGACCAATCCTGTCTGTACTGTCTCTCCAAATGGGCAGCTTCCCCAGTCCCGTCATCTTCCACATTCTTCCTTTTCAGATAACAATTTATTCCAACTTTGAACGCTTCCATTGAACCACTCCCCACCACACACTCAGGCAGTGTATTCCAGACTTTAACCACCTCCGGCATCAAAAGTTTATTCCTCTCATTTTGCTTTTGTTTCTGTTCCCAATTCTGTGTCCCTACCTACCCGATTATAGGGTGACAGAGTGTTGACAGCACGGAAGGAGACCCTACAGCTGATCCTGTTTGTGCATGCCATCAAGAAAGTATCGATTCTTAGCCCAGTTTCCAGCTCTTGGCCCCTAACCTTATATGCTCTGGCATTTCAAGTACTCATTTAAACAATTGTTAAGTGTAGTGCGGGTTCCTGACTCTGCCATCCTTTCAGACAGTGAGTTCCACATTTCAAAAAAGTGTTTCCTCACAGCCCCTCTAAAACTCCTGTCCCTTACCTTAAGTCTTAAATCAATTCCCCCTGTATTCGATCCTTTCGCTAAGGAAAACATTCCTTCCTATCCAACCTATCTCTGCCCCTCATTTTTTACATCTCAATCAGCTCCCCCCTCAACATTCGCTGCTTCATAGAAAACAGCCTATCCAGACTGTCCGGATAGCAGAGATACCCTAGTCCAGGCAATGTCCTGGTGAATCTCCACTGCACCCTCTCTCACACAAACACTTCCTTGCTATAGCATGGCACACAGTATTCCATCTGTGGAAAGATCAAAGTAATTGGTAAAAGAAGCACAAGTGAGTTGAGGAGAACATTTCAGTGAGTGGTTCGTGTTTACAGTGCACTGTAAGAGTGCCTTGGAGCAGGTTACATTGAAGCAGTCAAAAGGAAAACAGACTTATCGGAAAAGGAAGAATGTGCAGGGTTATGGTGGTGTAGGGGGCACCAGTTAAGTTGCTCATTCAGAGAGCCGGTGCAGACACAATGGGCCAAATGGCCTCATTTTGCCACATAACAATTCTGCGATTCTGTGAAGGTCAGTAATGAAGGTGGATTAGAGAAGTCCAGACTTTTTTCCTTAGAGAACACCTGGCTCAAAGGAGATTGGATAGACATTTAAAATCTTTAGATTGTGGTCTAGCTGTGGTCTAACTTTTCCTGCAGCATCATCATAAACTCATTGCTTTTAAATTCTATACCTCGCTTATGAATACAAATATTCCCGATGCCTTCTTAATTATGTCACGCCTGGTGCATTTTCTCCATATCCACTCTGCCCGGCCTCCACTTTGTTTTTATCCTGTGTCCCCCACGTTCTAAGCTTCCAAGGAGAGGAAATTTCTTCCCAGGATCCACTCGGTAATGTCCCCTCTAAGTTGATTTTCATTTTTCGAACTCCGAAGAGAATAGGCCGAACCTTTTCATTATCCCGACCAGTCTTTTGTATGACAATGTCTGTTGTATTCTGTTTCCTTGAGTGTCTGAAACATGGATTGTGTGTTTGTCCTGATACCTACTGTTTCTCCAAAGTGTAGATTTTAATCTCTATCTGTTTACCTCTGGAATTGATATTCGTATCGTTCTGTTCATCAGCCGTTTCCTGATATACTGTATATGAATTTTATTGTATATTATCTATATTACACTGTAGCTGTCAGTAACGATATATATGAATGACATTACAATGTACAAGTGCATGCATTTAAGACTCTGATTTGGGTTTATGCACATTTCTCTCCATCTGTCATTTCCTGATGCATTGAATATGATCAAACGTATACTCATTTAGTTGTCAATACCTGGTTCCTCTCAGTAGCTATGAACAGAATATGTACATTGCTGCCATGTGAAAGTTGTTTTCACTCTGTACATTTCAGTGATTTGGAACATTGGATTGTACTGTGCATCTGTCAAAATATTCCAGTGTGGCTGTCTGCTTTCATACATTCACCTCAATCTCTTGTATCAAAGTTTCTGATATTGTTTTATCTGAACATTTCAGTTTCTGATAAATAAGAGTAAACTATTCCATCTTTGTAAGTTTCTGGTTCATTCAGAGCTAGTTTCCATTTCTGATTTGAGGTAATTGAGTGAGTGTGTATCCTATTGTCACGGGAATATGAAACTGCTTTCCACCTGTCAGTTTCTCAAATCCAATTGTCATATTTTTATTGTTAAAGCAAGTTTCTGATAAGCGACTGTGGGCTGTGATCCACGCCTCTCTTTCTCAACATGTTATGTCATCTCAGGGCCTACTCTGTACACGTTGACCTCCGTTAGGAGAATCTGCACTTTATTGTGCAATTCACTTCCTAACATGTGATTGGAGATATTAAACTAGCATTATAAGATAGCATTTAATTTCAATTAGCCTCCTGTGAAGTTTATTTTGTGTGCCTTCTTTTTGGTGACCGTATCTTATTCTATTTCTGTCATATTGTGACTGCAATAAATGTTGGCTTCACTTTGAATTTGTCAATTTGTGTGAATTTGGCTTTCCCTGTAATTTCCAATGTGGATGGAAACACCTGACACTTTGTAATTTTCCGACAGTGAATGGGATCACTGCAAACCCATTACAGTCTCATATGAATTTGTTTTGCTTATTTAATATTTAGCTGACAGTTTCCAGCTTCTGAATCAGTATTATCTTCTGTACCTTTCAGTTACAGCTGTCTCATTGTCTATTTTCTCTCTACAAGTTAGCTCTGCCATGGATGAAAAGGCATCTTTTCATTTTCTTCTGTACCTTTCAGTTATAGCTGTGGAATTGGCTTTTTTCTCTTAGTTAGTCCTGCTATGGATGAAATGTTGTTTTTCTCCTGTACCTTTTAAATTCGGGAAGTGAATGTGGGTTCAGTCTGTATCTGTCATTTTCCTTTATGCAACAGTGTGATTTACTCTCCACTTCTCTGTTCCCAATGTGAGAACATTGGTCCTATGCTGTATGTATCAGTTACTGCAACACAATGGAGATTTAATTCATACCTGTTCTTTATTCTGCTAATTAGATGTGGATTTTACTCTGAATCTTCCAGGCATTAAATGTGGATGTTGTGTTCGCTCAGTATCTACATATGATATGTGAATGTTTTTTTTTTTACCCTGTCTGTGCCTGACCTGTGAAATTCACTTTTACAATGAAGCAAACTGATATTGGGAAGAAGCTGTGGGTTTGAAGTTTGTGTGCATATGTATTATAGGTTGGCGGGTTCTTGATCCCTTGCACTCTGGGTGTAGCTTTGGCAGACAGGCAATAAGCTGAAAGAACGCAATCCACAGCCACCTTAAACACAGCAATTAGGAAGGTAGAAAATTGCTGGTGTTTTTGATAATGCTCACGTTTAAGCAACAAATATACCAAGTGGTAACTGGTCTGGATGTGAAATGTGGTTACTTGGTATTTGTCACCACTGGGTCAGTATGTGAGTCTGTATGTAAACCTGTAACTGTCCATCTCTGAAAGTTCAGGGATTTGTTCAGTATTCATCATTCTCTGCTTCAGTGTGTGACTTTTAAAACATAGAACATACAGTGCAGAAGGAGGCCCTTCGGCCCATCAAGTCAGCACCGACCCACTTTAAGCCCTCACTTCCACCCTATCCCCGTTTGTACTAGTCCATCATCCACTAATTACCTGTCTGTGTCTGACATTTGCTGGAATTTGGCAGTGGACATAATTCTTTATGAGACTGTCTCTGATAGGAAGATAACCATTGAATTCATGTTGCAAATTCTAGTTCATAAGTTTTGAGTGAAATTTTTCATGTATCTGTCTGCCGCTAAAAATTTTTTAAATTTTGTGATTATGGAATTGATTCTCTATCTGACAATCTGATGATATGTCTGAGTTTAGGATTCACTCTGCATCAGTCAGTCTCTGAACTGAATGTGTGAGAGATCAATTGTGGTTTGTCAATCTCTGTTTGGTGTGTGTGAGTGTTGTTATCAACTGTACCGCCCAGTCTCTGCACTGCTCTGTGAGTGTGTTTCTATTCTCTGTCAGCCAGAGGTATTGTGTGTGACTGTTGGATACATTCAGTGATCTTCAATCCCTGGCAGTTTGAGAGTGTGGTACTCAATCTGTGTCTCTCATCTATTACAGTTTAATTATTTCACTGCCATTCACTGGAACTGTGTTTAATGGGCTTAATTCTACATCTGAAAGTCTGTGGTTTTGGATGTGTGTGTGGAATATATTCTGTATCTGTTCATGTCGGTCAGTTTCAACTATTTTCTCTATCTGCCATTTTTTGTCGTGGAATCATAGAATCCCTCCAGTGCAGGCGTAGGCCATTCAGCCCATCGAGCCAGCACTGACCCTTGGAAAGAGTAACCTACCTCGGCCCAAGCCTCCACCCTATCCCCATAACCCAGTATCTACATCTAACTTTTTTGGACAATAAGGGAAAATTTATCCTGACCTATCCACCTAACCTGCACATCATTGGACTGTGGGAGGAAACCCACAGGGATAAAGTGCAAACACCAGTCACCCAAAGCCGGAATTGAACCTCGATCCCTGGAGCTGTGAAGCAGCAGTTCAAACCACTGTGCCACCCCCTAATCTGGAATGTGCTTCTGTATCTGTCAGGCACACACCCCTGGTTCGCACACTCTCCTGGTTTACTCACTCCCCTGGTTTACTCACTCCCCCGGCTCACACACTCCCCTGGTTTACAGTCTCCCTTAGTTCTACACACACTGGTTGTTCACATATCACCGGGTACCACTGCCCAGGTTTACACATATCTCTGATATACCAGGTTTTACACTCTCCCCTTGTTTTACGCACACCGCTAGTTTACACATCCCTGGGTACCACACTCCCCCGGTTTACCCACTCCTCTGTTGGAACAGGATTTACACTCTCCCCTTGTTTTACGCACACCGCTAGTTTACACATCCCTGGGTACCACATTCCCCAGGTTTACCCACTCCTCTGTTGGAACAGGATTTACACTCTCTCCTGGTTGTAGACACACCGCTAGTTTACACACCATGGGTACCACACTCCCCCGGTTTACCTACTCCTCTTGGTGACTGAGGGAGTTAGCTGAGGAGGGAGTAAGGTGCTCCTTACATTTCATTTCCTATATTTATCAAAGAGCGTGAAGGGAGCCAGGAGTTTAGAGTACAGCTGACTGGAAGTAGAGTCGGAGGGCGGAGGTCCAGTTGGTCCAGGGGGCAGCTAATTATGTAAAGTAAGAGGGGATGGAGGCTAGGGCAGTTGCATGCTCCTCCTGTAGGATGTGGGTAGTGAGGGATACCACTGGTGTCCCCGCTGACTATACCTGCGGGAAGTGCACCCAACTCCAGCTCCTCAGAGACCGTTTTAAGGTACTGGAGCTGGAGCTGGATGAACTTCGGATCATCCAGGAGGCAGAGGGGGTTATAGAGAATAGTTACAGGGAGGTAGCCACACCAAAGGTACTGGACAAGAGTAGCTGGGTTACAGTCAGGGGAAAGAAAACTAACAGGCAGACAGTGCAGGGATCCCTCGTGGCCGTTCCCCTTCAAAACAAGCATACTATTTTGGATGCTGTTTGGGGGGATGACCTACCGGGGGAAGGCCCCAGCGGCCAAGTCTCTGGCACTGAGTCTGGCTCTGGGGCTCAGAAGGGAAGGGGGGAGCATAGAAAAGCAATAGTAATAGGAGATTCAATGGTTAGGGGAATAGATAGGAGATTCTGTGGTCGCGAGCGAGACTCCCGAAAGGTATGTTGCCTCCCGGGTGCCAGGGCCAGGGATGTCTCGGATCGTGTCTTCAGGATCCTGAAGGGGGAGGGTGAGCAGCCAGAAGTCATGGTGCACATTGGTACAAACGACGTAGGTAGGAAAAGGGGTGTGGAGGTAATAAACAAGTTTAGGGAGTTAGGCTGGAAGTTAAAAGCCAGGACAGACAGAATTGTCATCTCTGGTTTGTTGCAGGTGCCACGTGATAGCGAGGCTAGGAATAGGGAGAGAGTGCAGTTGACCACGTGGCTGCAGGAATGGTGTAGGAGGGAGGGCTTCAGGTATTTGGATAATTGGAGCGCATTCTGGGGAAGGTGGGACCTGTACAAGCAGGAAGGGTTGCATCTGAACCAGAGGGGCACCAATATCCTGGGGGGGAGGTTTTCTAGTACTCTTCGGGAGGGTTTAAACTAATTTGGCAGGGGAATGGGAAACGGATTTGTAGTCCAGCAACTAAGGAAGACGATAGTCAGGACGCCAAAGCGCGTAGTGACGCAGTGGGGAAGGTAACAATGACAAAGGAGAGTACTTGCAGGCAAGGAGATGGGTTGAAGTGTGTATACTTTAATGCAAGAAGCATCAGGAATAAGGTGGGTGAACTTAAGGCATGGATCGGTACTTGGGACTACGATGTGGTGGCCATCACGGAAACTTGGATAGAAGATGGGCAGAAATGGTTGTTGGAGGTCCCTGGTTATAGATGTTTCAACAAGATTAGGGAGGATGGTAAAAGAGGTGGGGGGGGGGGGGGTGGCATTGTTAATTAGAGATAGTATAACAGCTGCAGAAAGGCAGTTCGAGGGGGATCTGCCTACTGAGGTAATATGGGTTGAAGTCAGAAATAGGAAAGAAGCAGTCACCTTGTTGGGAGTTTTCTATAGGCCCCCCAATAGCAGCAGAGATGTGGAGGAACAGATTGGGAAACAGATTTTGGAAAGGTGCAGAAGTCACAGGGTAGTAGTCATGGGTGACTTCAACTTCCCAAACATTGAGTGGAAACTCTTTAGATCAAATAGTTTGGATGGGGTAGTGTTTGTGCAGTGTGTCCAGGAAGCTTTTCTAACACAGTATGTAGATTGTCCGACCAGAGGGGAGGCCATATTGGATGTAGTACTTTGTAATGAACCAGGGCAGGTGATAGATTTGTTAGTGGGGGAGCATTTTGGAGGTAGTGGCCACAATTCTGTGACTTTCACTTTAGTTATGGAGAGGGATAGGTGCGTGCAACAGGGCAAGGTTTATAAGAACATAAGAACATAAGAACTAGGAGCAGGAGTAGGCCATCTGGCCCCTCGAGCCTGCTCCGCCATTCAATTAGATCATGGCTGATCTTTTGTGGACTCAGCTCCACTTTCCGGCCCGAACACCATAACCCTTAATCCCTTTATTCTTCAAAAAACTATCTATCTTTACCTTAAAAACATGTAATGAAGGAGCCTCAACTGCTTCACTGGGCAAGGAATTCCATAGATTCACAACCCTTTGGGTGAAGAAGTTCCTCCTAAACTCAGTCCTAAATCTACTTCCCCTTATTTTGAGGCTATGCCCCCTAGTTCTGCTGTCACCCGCCAGTGGAAACAACCTGCCCGCATCTATCCTATCTATTCCCTTCATAATTGGGGGAAGGGTAAATTGGGGGAAGGGTAAATACAATGCTGTCAGACAAGAATTGAAGTGCAGAAGTTGGGAACATAGGCTGTCAGGGAAGGACACAAGTGAAATGTGGAACTTGTTCAAGGAACAGGTACTGCGTGTCTTTGATATGCATGTCCCTGTCAGGCAGGGAAGAGATGGTCGAGTGAGGGAACCATGGTTGACAAGAAAGGTTGAATGTCTTGTTAAGAGGAAGAAGGAGATTTATGTAAGGCTGAAGAAACAAGGTTCAGACAGGGCGCTGGAGGGATACAAGATAGCCAGGAGGGAACTGACGAAAGGGATTAGGAGAGCTAAGAGAGGGCATGAAAAATCTTTGGCGGGTAGGATCAAGGAAAACACCAAGGCCTTTTACACATATGTGAGAAATATGAGAATGACTAGAGCGAGGTAGGTCCGATTAAGGACAGTAGCGGGAGATTGTGTATTGAGTCTGAAGAGATAGGAGAGGTCTTGAACAAGTATTTTGCTTCAGTATTTACAAACGAGAGGGGCCATATTGTTGGAGAGGACAGCGTGAAGCAGACTGATAAGCTTGAGGAGATACTTGTCAGGAAGGAAGATGTGTTGCGCGTTTTGAAAAACTTGAGGATAGACAAGTTCCCCGGGCCTGACGGGATATATCCAAGGATTCTATGGGAAGCAAGAAATGAAATTGCAGAGCCGTTGGCAATGATCTTTTCGTCCTCACTGTCAACAGGAGTGGTACCAGAGGATTGGAGAGTGGCTAATGTCGTCCCCCTGTTCAAAAAAGGGAATAGGGATAACCCTGGGAATTACAGGCCAGTTAGTCTTACTTCGGTGGTAGGCGAAGTAATGGGGAGGGTACTGAGGGATAGGATTTCTGAGCATCTGGAAAGGCATTGCTTGATTAGGGATAGTCAGCACGGATTTGTGAGGGGTAGGTCTTGCCTTGCAAGTTTTATTGACTTCTTTGAGGAGGTGACCAAGCATGTGGATGAAGGTAAAGCAGTGGATGTAGTGTACATGGATTTTAGTAAGGCATTAGATAAGGTTGCCCATGGTAGGCTTATGCAGAAAGTAAGGAGGCATGGGATAGTGGGAAATTTGGCCAGTTGGATAACAAACTGGCTAACCGATAGAAGACAGAGAGTGGTGGTGGATGGCAAATATTCAGCCTGGAGCCCAGTTATCAGTGGCGTACAGCAGGGATCAGTTCTGGGTCCCTTGCTGTTTGTGATATTCATTAACGACTTGGATGCGGGAGTTGAAGGGTGGATCAGTAAATTTGCAGATGATACGAAGATTTGTGGTGTTGTGGATAGTGAGGAGGGCTGTTGTCGGCTTCAAAGAGACATAGATAGAATGCAGAGCTGGGCTGAGAAGTGGCAGATGGAGTTTAACCCTGACAAGTGTGAGGTTGTCCATTTTGGAAGGACAAATATGAATGCGGAATACAGGGTTAATGGTAGGGTTCTTGGCAATGTGGAGGAGCAGAGAGATCTTGGGGTCTATGTTCATAGATCTTTGAAAGTTGCCACTCAAGTGGATAGAGCTGTGAAGAAGGCCTATGGTGTGCTAGCGTTCATTAGCAGAGGGATTGATTTTAAGAGCCGTGAGGTGATGATGCAGCTGTACAAAACCTTGGTCAGGCCACATTTGGAGTACTGTGTGCAGTTCTGGTCACCTCATTTTAGGAAGGATGTGGAAGCTTTGGAAAAGGTGCAAAGGAGATTTACCAGGATGTTGCCTGGAATGGAGAGTAGGTCATACGACGAAAGGTTGAGGGTGCTAGGTCTTTTCTCATTAGAACGGAGAAGGATGAGGGGCGGCTTGATAGAGGTTTATAAGATGATTAGGGGAATAGATAGAGTAGACAGTCAGAGACTTTTTCCCCGGGTGGAACACACCATTACAAGGGGACATAAATTTAAGGTGAATGGTGGAAGATATAGAGGGGATGTCAGAGGTAGGTTATTTACCCAGAGAGTAGTGGGGGCATGGAATGCACTGCCTGTGGAAGTAGTTGAGACGGAAATGTTAGGGACCTTCAAGCGGCTATTGGATAGGTACATGGATTAGGGTAGAATAATGGAGTGTAGGTTAACTTCTTAAGGGCAGCACGGTAGCATTGTGGATAGCACAATTGCTTCACAGCTCCATGGTCCCAAGTTCGATTTCGACTTGGGTCACTGTCTGTGTGGAGTCTGCACATCCTCCCCGTGACTGCGTGGGTTTCTTCCGGGTGCTCCGGTTTTCTCCCACAGTCCAAAGATGTGCAGGTTGGGTGGATTGGCCATGAAAAATTGTCCAAAATTCTATGATTAACCGAGGACAAAAGTTCGGCGCAACATCGTGGGCCGAAGGGCCTGTTCTGTGCTGTATTTCTCTTCTTCTCTTCTCTGTTGTACCAGGCTTTACAGTCTCCCCTGGTTTTACACAGATTGTTAGTTCAGACATCCCTTGCTACCACACTCCCCAGGTTTACACAGTCCTCTGTTCTCCCAGGATTTACACTGTCTCCTGGTTTTATACACGCTGCAAATTTACACCCACCCGGGTACCACACTCTCCAAGTTTACACACTTGTTTATTGTGCACACTCGACTGGCTTTACCCACCCCCTGGTTTTACACACCCTCCTGCTTTACACACACACTAATTTTACATACTGTCCTGGTCTTATACATTTCACTGATTTATAGACACCCATATTGAGCAATTCCCTGCTTTTACACAATCCATACTTAAACACACTTTTACCTTTAGTTTTCACCCACCCCTGGCTTTACACCTTCCAGTTTCATAGACATCTGTATTGCACAATCACTGGGTTTGCACACTCCAATGCTTTACACACTCCACTGATTTTGCACAATCACATGTTTTTATCAGTGCTTAAAAGCAGGAGAGTGTGGACAACAGGTGAGTGTGAAAAGCGGAGAATGTGTAAACTTGGAGAGTGTAAAACCAGGGGAGTGTGTAAAGCCAAGCATAACAGAAGAGTGGGTAAACCTGGGGAGTGTGCAAACTATTGGAAGTGTGTAAACCAGGGTCGTGTGTGGAACAGGGGAGTGTATTAAGCAGATGGATGTGTTAACCAGGATAATGTGTAACTTATAGGACTGTGTAAAACAAGGAGGGTGTGCAAAACAAGGGGAGTGTGTAAACCTGTGAATGTGTGAAATGAGGGAATTTGTAAAATGAGTTAAGTGTCTAAACACAGGGGGGGCTGTGCTCAGAGGGGGTAGCACGCACGTGGAGGCTCTCCACTACAATCAAAAATACCTTTACGTGCAACAATTGAAATATTTTGGAAAGTTCCGAACTTGGCATAAGGAGGCACTTTCCAGAGTACAGGGGAATAAAAGAAAGAACTATTGTGTGAGCGACTAAAGAATTGTAAGTGAAGACACAGTGCCAGCATAGTGGGCGGCTCCTCCACTGGTGCCGGCAGTTCGGGCTGATCAAAGGAGAACTCCGTCTTTTTGGAGGTGCTTTTTTTCCTCTCTTGTTGTCTCCTCCCGTGGGTCTTTATTTCTCTCTCTCTCTCTCATGGGATCTCTCTCCCCATGGTCCCTCCTTTTTGTCTTCCTCCGTTTTCTTTGTTGCTTGTCTCGTTGGCTTATTTTTCCATTTCTCGGGGGTTTATTTTCCCTTTTCTCTCTCTGCGGGGCTGGAGTGATTGCCCACTGCATCGTGGGTGGCCTCCCGCGCAGGTACCGGCACTTCGGGCTTGTCAGCCCGTTTGGAACAGATCTCAGTTTTCTTCATCGGGGATTTTGTTTTCTCAGTTCTCTTCTCCTTTTTGTTTGTTTCTTAGGGAACTCTCTCCTTTTTTCTTTCTTTTCTTCCATTTTTTCTCTCTCTCCCCTTTTGTTTTCTCTTTTTCTCGCTCTCCTCCCACAGCACTGTGAAACAATCACCCTTTTTTCAATAAAAACTTGCCAAACCTACCACTGATCTGTTCCCCAAATGTGAAGAAGACGGGAGACAAAAGAAGGAGAAATAAAATGATGGGAAAAGGCCAGGCCAGAAGCTGCACGGGGACCAGACGTGGAAGGGGTCTGGAGCGGAGGCAATCGGATTGGGGACCAGCGCACGAGGCAGCGGAGCACAAGCCGGAGCAAAAAAGGCGGAACAGCCAAGTACAAAACCCTCCCTCACTGGGAGGGAACTGGACGGTGGCATCCCTCTCAGAGGCACTGAAAGAGCATCATCAAGAAATTCAAACTGACATACAGGCCGCGATGAAAGAGGCATTTGCTGAAACTCTGCTGCAAATACAGATAGCTCTGAGCAGGGCCGAAAAGAAACTGGAGGCTCAGGAAGCCACCATCAAAGGCCTTGAGAGAGCCGCAACCGACCAAACCCACCGATGGTGGCTCTGGAAAAGGAGGTGGAGAGACTGGTCGCAGCGCAGGGTAACCTGAGTGGGAAGGTCAAGGACCAGGAAACTCAGTCCAGGAGGCAGAACCTGTGAATCGTGGGCCTACCAGAAGGAACCGAAGGCAAAGTGCCCACGGACTACATGGCTCAAATGCTGGGCAACGTGGTGGGAAGGGTGATCTTCCCAAACCCACCAGAAATAGACAGGGATCACCAGTCGCTGCGACCGAATCCCAAGGCTGGGGAATAACCAAATGCCATCAAAGCCAAAGTACAGCAATACCAGCACTGGGAAAGAATCCTGCTCTGGGCCAGGCAGTCCAGGAACTGCAATTGGGAAGGACACAGACTCCGAATTTATCAGGACATTGGGGCTGACCTGGCCACGTGCAGAGCTGGATTTAACAGGGCCAAAGCAGCGCTGTACGAAAGCGGCGTACACTTAAGAATGTTATATCCACCCAAGCTCTGGGTCACATACCAGGGCAAAAAACATTTTTTTATGGCCCCAGCTGAAGCAGATACGTTTGTCACAGACTGCGGGCTGGGGCCGTGACCACAGGAGAGGCGGGAGGGGTCCAGGCGAAGACTGGCAGCGCGATCACAAACCAAGTGGCGGGGAGGGGGGTGAGAAAAGAACCTCATCCCCCCTCCACCCCCCACAACACAACCCGGCTTGATGAACTATGAGCTGCCATCCGAGTGACCGCTGGAGATGGAAGATGGTGGCCACATACGTACAGACAAGGGCAAAAGGCGGAGGACCAAGTATCGGGCATGATGTGGAAAGAACATACAGAAACCACAGAGATTGGGTGGGAGGACAGCGGGACAGTAACTCCCGGGAGGAGGGTCACCACACTAGCGGGAGAGCTAACGCCGGGAACATGCAGCAGATAGAGGCCGCGGCTGTCTTCCAACAGGGGGGGGGGGGGGGGGGGGGGGGCAGTGCCTGGCAGGGGGAGTGGGAACAAGCAGCGGGGACGGAGAAGTAAAGGAGGAAAAGAGCTGGGGGAAGGGGGACAGAGGGGGAGGGGAAGGGAAAGGGGATGGGAGAGTGGGGACGGGAAGGGGGGGTGATGGGGAAAGGGACAGGAATGGAGAAAAACGGATAATATGGCTACATAGGGCCACAGGCAGGGGCCCAGAACAAAGAAGCTCTGCAGACAACCACCCAGTACGGTCTCTGGGCGAAGGGAGACCCTGGAGTACAGGGGCCTAACTATATGGCAGACGCACTGTTGGCAGCCGTGCTTGGTGCCCCCTGGACAAAGGGAAACCCCGGAGTGCAGGGGCGCATCTACCAGGTAAGTATGGTTAATCCCACAGGAGCAGGGGGACAAAATTCCCCACCAGGATAGTCACCCGGAATGTCAGGGACATAACGGCCCAGTGAAAAGATCCAGAGTCTTCATCCACCAAAGTAGCATGAGGGCCGACATAGTTATCCTCCAAGACAGACACCCGAGAGACCAGCACAGGCAGCAGGTAAGGAAGGGCTGGGTGGGACAGACTTACCGTTCCTGCTATGGGATGAGTGCCAGGGGGTAGTGATTCTGTTGAAGAACAGGATGATGTTTAAGCAGACGAAGATGGTAACGGACTCAGGGGGATGGTCCGTCATGGCTGGATGGCGCAGCGGTAGTACTGTCAACGTGGAAGCTCCCAACTGGGACAACGCAAAATTTATTAAAAAAACCATGGTGGAAATACCCTACATAGCGACGCACCGACTGATCATGGTGGGGGGTGGGGGGACTTTTACTGTGTACAGGAGCGACAGGCAGGTCAAACCGCAGAACGTGGAAGACCTTCTCCATGGAGAAAGAACCCGGTCGCTTCATGGGGCAGATGGGGACAGTGGATCCATGGAGGATCACCCGCCCAGGGCAGAAGGAGTTCTCCTTCTTCTCTCAGTCCACAACGTATACGCAAGGATTGACTTCTTTGTGGTCACAAAATGGGTGCTCCCAGGGCTGGTCAAGGCGGAGTACTCCACAAGCGGAATCTCCGACCACGTTCCACATTATATGGATGTGAGGTTAGAGACAGGCAGCACCCAACGCCCCACATGGAGGTTGGACACTGCCCTACAAGGACTTCAGCGAGAGGGTATCGCAGGCCATAGCGGAGTAGACGACAAACAAGATGGTGGAGGTTTCATCCTCCACGTTCTGTGAGGCGCTAAAGGCCATGATTAGAGGGGAAATTGGGCAGAATGGTGGCACAGTGGGTTAGCACTGCAGCCTCACTTACGCCGAGGTCCCAGGTTTGATCTCGGCTCTGGGTCACTGTCTGTGTGGAGTTTGCACATTCTCCCCGTGTTTGCGTGGGTTTCGCCCTCACAACCCAAAGATGTGGAAGCCAGGTGGATTGCCCACGCTAAATTGCCCCTTAATTGAAAAAAGAAAATTTTAAAATGGATTGGGTACTCTAAATTTAAAAAAAAAGAGGGGAAATGATTGCGAAGGGAGAGGAGAGAGAGGCTCGGCAGCAGCTGGTCCCAACAGCAGAGCTCTTGGCGGAAAGGAAAAAGTTACAAATGGACTTTAAGAACTAGGAGCAGAAGTAGACCGTCCGGCCCTTCGAGCCTGCTCCGCCATTCTATAAGATCATGGCTGATCTATTCGTGGTCTCAGAACCACTTACCCGCATTCTCGCCATATCCCGTAATTCCTTTATTTTTCAAAAAAACATCTACCCTATCTTTAAATATATTCAATGAAGTAGCGTCTACTACTCCCTTCGGTAGGGAATTCCATACTTTAACCACCCTCTGAGTGAAGAAGTTCCTCCTTGATTCAGTCCTAAATCTGTTCCCCCTAATCTTGAGGCTATGCCCTCTTGTCCTACTTTCACCTACCAGTGGAAACATCCTTTCTACTTCTATCTTATCCATTCACTTCAAAATTTTATATGTTTCTATTAGATCCCCCCTCAACCTTCTGAATTCCAGTGAATATAATCCCAATCTACTCAGCCTCTCCTCATACGACAACCCCCTCAACTCCGGAATCAGCCTAGTGAACCTCCTCTGCACCCCCTCTAGTGCTAGCACATCCATTCTCAAGTGTGGAGACCAAAACTGCACCCAATACTCCAGGTGTGGCTTCACCAGCACCTTGTACAACTGCAACATTACCTCTCTGCTTTTAAACTCAATCCCCTTCGCAATGAAGGACAAAATTCCATTTGCCTTCCTAATTACTTGTTGCACCTGCAGACCAACCTTCTGTGACTCATGCACAAGTACACCCAGGTCCCTCTGCATAGCAGCATGCTGCAGCTTTTTACCATTTAAGTAATAATCCGTTCTATTGTTACTCCTACCAAAATGCACGACTTCACACTTATTGACATTATACTCCATCTGCCAGACCTTTGCCCACTCACTCAATGTGTCAATGTTCCTCTGTAAGATTTTACAGTCCTCAGTACACTTTGCTCTGCCACACACCTTTGTGTCATCTGCAAACTTGGATACCTTACACGTAGTTCCCAACTCCAAATCGTCTATATAAATTGTAAATAATTGTGGTCCCAAAACCGATCCCTGAGGCACACCACTCGTCACTGATTGCCAGCCAGAATAGCACTCATTTATTCCCACTCTTTGATTCCTGTTAGTCAACCAATCCTCTATCCATGCTTGTACTCTACCCTTAACACCATGCATCCTTATCTTATGCAGCAGCCTCTTGTGCGGTACCTTGTCAAAGGCCTTTTGGAAATCTAGGTACACCACATCCACTGGGTCCCCTTTGTCTACCTTGCTTTAAATGTCTTCATAGAATTCCAAGAGATTCGTCAAGCATGACGTGCCCTTCATGAATCCATGCTGCGTCCATTCAATGGGACAATTTCTATCGAGGTGCCCTCCTATCTCTTTCTTGATAATAGACTCAAGCATCTTCCCCACGACAGAGGTTAAGCTAACCGGTCTATAATTCCCCATCTTATGTCTACTTCCCTTTTTAAACAGTGGCGTCACATTTGCTGTTTTCCAATCCTCTGGGACTGCCCCAGTGTTCAGCGAATTTTGGAAAATTACCACCAGTGCATCTGCTATTACTCCAGGCATCCCTTTCAGTACCCTGGGATGCATTCCATCAGGGCCAGGAGACTTATCTATCCTGAGCTCCATTAGCTTGCCCAACACTTGCTCTTTCGTGATAGTAATGGTTTCCAGGTCCTCACCTACCTTCTTCTCTCGGTCAATTGTTGGCATGTTATTAGTGTCCTCCACTGTGAAGACCGATACAAAATATTTGTTCAATGCCTCCGCCATTTCATCATATCCCATAACTAACTGACCACTCTCATCCTCTAATGGACCAATGTTTACTTTAGCCACTCTTTTTAGTTTTATATAATTATAAGAACTTTTGATCTGCTCTCCACGAGGAAAGCAGTGAACCAACTCCACCAGGCACGGGGAACCCTACACAAACACGGGGACAAAGCCAGCCGCCTGTTGGCACACCAGCTGAGAAAGCAGGCAGCCACCAGACTGATCACGCAAATTAGGGACAACAGAGGCACATTAGAAACAGACCCAAACAAGGTTAACAGGACCTTCAAGGACTTTGACTGGGGACTGTACACCTCAGATCCCCCAACAGGGGGCTCGGGGATGAAACCGTTCCTTGATAGACTAGACATGCCAGTCGTGGGGTAGGAGAGAAAATGGGGCCTGGGAGCACCGCTAGAACTGGGAGAGGACATGGAGAGTATAAGCTCCATGCAGGCGGGGAAGGCAGCCGGGCCAGACGGGTTCCTGGCGGACTTCTACAAAACATTTGCAACAGCACTGGCCCCACACCTGCGGGAGATATTCACAGACTCGCTGGCAAGGGGCAGACTGCCACCTATGCCAGCACAAGCCTCAATCTCGCTAACACCGAAGAAAGACCCGACTGAATACGGTTTATACTGACCCATCTCGCTACCAAACAAAGGCATCAAAATATTGGCCAAGATCCTGGCCAAAAGACGAGAAGACTGCGTACCAGAGGTGGTCGTAGAGGATCAAACGGGCTTTGTCAAAGGTAGACAGCTGACATTGAACATCAGGCTCCTGCTGAAGGTGATCATGACCCCATCCGGGGACAGAGCACCTAAGATAATAGTTTCCCTGGACGCAGAAAAGGCCTTTGAAAGAGTCAAGTGGAAGTACCTTATAGAGGTACAGGAGCGTTTCGGGTTCAGACCAGGGTTCACCTCCTGGGTGAAGCTCCTGTACAACACTCCCATGGCGAGCGTATGGAGAAACAACACCAGCTCCCAGTACTTACAGCTGCACAAGGGCACCAGGCAGGGATGCCCGCTGTCACTGCTGCTGTTCGCTCCAACGATCGAACCATTACAGGTCGCACTCAAAACATCAAAGAACTGGAGGGGGCTCCAAATAGGAGGCAGAGAGCATGGAGTCTCGCTCTATGCAGATGACCTGCTCCTCTACATCTCGGACCCACAAAGCAGCATGGAAGGAAACATCGCATCCTGAAAGAGATTGGTGCCGTCTCGGCCGACAAACTCAATATGAGCAAAAGTGAGATTTTCCCGGTGAACCGGCAAGGGGGAGGGGCAGCACTGGTGGGACTGCCGCTAAAACAAGCCCAACACAAATTCCACTACCTGGGGATCCAAATCGCTCATCACTGGGCGGGGATCCACAAATGGAACCTGACCAGTCTGGCAGAGGAAGTCAAAAAGGTCCTACAGAGATGAAACACATTCCCACTCACCATGATGAGGAGAGTACCGACGATCAAAATGAACGTACTGCCCAGATACGTCTTCCGATTTAGATCCATCCCGATCTATATCCCCAAGGCCTTTTTTAACTCACTGGACAAGTTAAACATGGCGTTTGTATGGGGGGAAAGAATGCTAGGATCACAAAGAAGGTCGTACAGAATCCAAAATCCAGGGGAGTGCTAGCCCGCCCAAACCTTCAATTCTAACACTGGGCAGCGATAGCGGAAAGAGAAATGGGATGGACAAAGGGGACAGAAGCCGAGTGGATGTGCGCAGAGTAGACCCCCTCAAGGGGACCTCCCTCCGGGCCCTCGCCACGGCGGCTCTCCCATCCCCGCCCAAGAAACACTCCAGCAGCCCAGTGGTGATAGCCACCCTCCAGACGTGGAACCAACTGCGGCAGCAATTCGGGCTGACCAAAATATCTGACAAAGCCCCATGTGGAATAACCACAGGTTCACACCAGCACTCACCGACGCCACCTTCAAAAGGTGGAGACAGGATGGGGAGGACATTGACAGTCAGGGACCTATACACTGACGGTAGGTGGAGACAGGATGGGGAGGACATTGACAGTCAGGGACCTATACACTGACGGTAGGTGGAGACAGGATGGGGAGGACACTGACAGTCAGGGACCTATACACTGATGGTAGGTGGAGACAGGATGGGGGGGACATTGACAGTCAGGGACCTATACACTGACGGTAGGTGGAGACAGGATGGGGAGGACATTGACAGTCAGGGACCTATACACTGATGGTAGGTGGAGACAGGATAGGGAGGACATTGACAGTCAGGGACCTATACACTGACGGTAGGTGGAGACAGGATGGGGGGACATTGACAGTCAGGGACTTATACACTGACGGTAGGTGGAGACAGGATGGGGGGGGACATTGACAGTCAGGGACCTATACACTGACGGTAGGTGGAGACAGGATGGGGAGGACATTGACAGTCAGGGACCTATACACTGACGGTAGGTGGAGACAGGATGGGGAGGACATTGACAGTCAGGGACTTATACACTGACGGTAGGTGGAGACAGGATGGGGGGACACTGACAGTCAGGGACCTATACACTGATGGTAGGGGGAGACAGGATGGGGAGGACATTGACAGTCAGGGACGTATACACTGACGGTAGGGTCACATCACTGGAAGAACTGATGCAGAGATTCCAACTAGCTAAAGGCAACAACCCCAGATACCTGCAGCTTAAAACCTTCCTCCGGAAGGAGACAAGGGCATATCCGCGACCACCACGACAGACACTATTAGAAGAGCTACTGGACGCAGACATCCTAGGCAGAAGGAACTGTAGAGACATGTACAAACAACAGCTAGAGAGGACCGACATCGAACTGGACACGACAAGGAGGAAATGGGAGGCAGGCTTGGGTTAGAAATAGACTAGGGATTCTGGAGCGGAGCACTGCACAGGGTCAACTCTCCCTCCACATGCCCGAGGCTCAACCTAACGCAGCTAAAAGTGGTACATAGGGCCCAGTTGACCAGAACCCGAATGAGCAGATTCTTCCCAGAGGTGGAGGATAGATGAGAACGGTGCCAAGGAGGCCCAGCCAACCATGCCCACATGATCTAGTCTTGCCCCAGACTTGGTGGGTACTGAACAGCCTTCTTCGAGGCAATGTCCAAGCTGGTGGGGATGAGGGTAGAGCCATGCCCGAAACTGGCGGTCTTCGGGGTATCAGACCAGCCAGATTTCTTCCTGGGGAGGAGGGCGGATGCCCGTGCCTCCCTGATCACCCGCCGTAGAATCCTGCTCGGCTGGCGATCAGCATCACCACCTAAAGCTGCAGACTGGCTTTCGGAATTTCTCCAAATGGGGAAAATCAAATCCACCATCTGTGGGTCGGGAGAGAGCTTCCACAAAACATGGGAGCCATTCACCCAACTATTCCGAGACCTGTTTGTGGCCAATACATGAATAAATAGCGAATAGCCAGGGAGAAATAGCCAGGACGAAACAGACAGAGGAAAGCGAGGGAGGACCTGGGGGTTGGGGGGGAGCAAGGTGATGTCACAAAACACAGCAAGAAAGAATGGGGGCAGCAGTGAAGAAGGGGGGGCAGCAAGGGGGAGGATGAAAAAAGGGGAGCCAGAACGGGGAACGGATAAGGAAACAATAACGGGGGTGGGAGCACAGGGGGAGACAACAGTGGCAGCAACCACAGCACGGTGAGGGAACACGAAGACAAACGGGAAGGGGAACGAGCAATAACCCAGTTAGATGGTCAGTGAAAAGGAAAGAAGAGAGGGGAGGAAAGACCACACCCATCCGGGTATATTTCCCAGAGCTTGTGTGGGAGTTGGGTGGGTGGAGGTGTTCAGGGAGAGGAGAGTTGGGTGGGGGGGGGGGGATCAGGCAGAGGGGTGCTGAGCGGGGGGGGGGGGGGGTGAGGGAGAGGGGAGCTGGGCGGTGGGGGGGGGGGGTGAGGGAGAGGGGAGCTGGGCGGGGGGGGGGGTCAGGGAGAGGGGAGCTGGGCGGGGGGGGGTCAGGGAGAGGGGAGCTGGGCGGGGAGGTGAGGGAGAGGGGAGTTGGGTGGGGTGGGGGAATAGGGAGGATTGTTTACTGAGCAGACGGCGACAGACCGTTATTAGAGAAACCTGAGAAGAAGCCTTTGTGTTCTGTACAATAAATGAAAACAAACGGCAATGTATCTAGTTTCAAAAATGCCGGAAAAAAGATTTTTTACGAAGAAGTGTGTAAAAATAGAGGGGTGCGCACAACAAGAAAGTGTGTAAACTAGTGGAGCTTCGAAATGATAGGAAGTGGTTCAAGCAGGGCAGTGAGTAAAGCCGGGCAGTGTGTAAAGCAGGGGAGTGTGTAAAGCAGGGGAGTGTGTAAAGCAGGGGAGTGTGTTTAGCGGGACAGTGTGTAAAGCAGGGCAGTGTGTAAAGCAGGGCAGTGTGTAAAGCGGGGCAGTGTGTAAAGCAGGAAAGTGTGTAAAGCAGGGCAGTGTGTAAAGCAGGGCAGTGTGTAAAGCAGGGCAGTGTGTAAAGCAGGGCAGTGTGTCAAGCCGGGGAGTGTGTAAAGCAGGGGAGTCTGTAAAGCAGGGCAGTGTGTAAAGCAGGGCAGTGTGTAAAGCAGGGCAGTGTGTAAAGCAGGGCAGTGTGTAAAGCAGGGGTGTGTGTAAAGCGGGACAGTGTGTAAAGCAGGGCAGTGTGTAAAGCAGGGCAGTGTGTAAAGCAGGGGAGTGTGTAAAGCAGGGCAGTGTGTAAAGCAGGGCAGTGTGTAAAGCAGGGCAGTGTGTAAAGCAGGGGAGTCTGTAAAGCAGGGCAGTGTGTTTAGCGGGACAGTGTGTAAAGTGGGACAGTGTGTAAAGCAGGAAAGTGCATAAAGCAGGGGAGTGCGTAACGCGGGGGAGTGTGTAACGCGGGGGAGTGTGTAAAGCAGGGCGGTGTGTAAAGCAGGGCAGCGTGTAAAGCAGGGGAGTGTGTAAAGCAGGGCAGTGCGTCAAGCAGGGCAGTGTGTAACGCAGGGCAGTGTGTAAAGCAGGGGAGTCTGTAAAGCAGGGCAGTGTGTTTAGCGGGACAGTGTGTAAAGTGGGACAGTGTGTAAAGCAGGAAAGTGCATAAAGCAGGGGAGTGCGTAACGCGGGGGAGTGTGTAACGCGGGGGGGTGTGTAAAGCAGGGCGGTGTGTAAAGCAGGGCAGCGTGTAAAGCAGGGGAGTGCGTCAAGCAGGGCAGTGCGTCAAGCAGGGCAGTGCGTCAAGCAGGGCAGTGTGTAAAGCAGGGCAGTGTGTAAAGCAGGGCAGTGCGTCAAGCAGGGCAGTGTGTAACGCAGGGAAGTTTGTAAAGCAGGGGAGTGTGTAAAGCAGGGCAGTGTGTAAAACAGGGCAGTGTGTAAAGCTGAGCAGTGTGTAAAGCAGGGCAGTGTGCAAAGCAGGGGAGCGTGTAAAGCAGAGGAGCGTGTAAAGCAGGGCAGTGTGTAAAGCAGGGGAGTTTGTAAAGCAGGGCAGTGTGTAAAGTGGGGGAGTGTGTAAAGCAGGGCAGTGTGTAAAGCAGGGCAGTGTGTAAAGCAGGGCAGTGTGTAAAGCAGGGCAGTGTGTAAAGCAGGGCAGTGTGTAAAGCTGAGCAGTGTGTAAAGCAGGGCAGTGTGTAAAGCGGGGGAGTGTGTAAAGCAGGGCAGTGTGTAAAGCAGGACACTGTGTAAAGAGTATGCACGTCTTCCCCGTGTCTGCATGGGTTTCCTCCGGATGCTCCGGTTTCCTCCCACAAGTCTCGAAAGACATGCTTGTTGGGAGAATTGGATATTCCCCCAATATTTAGCTTTGGGACTTGTCTCAGTTCAATCTCATGAATAATTCTGTTCTTTTCAATCAGCAGCACTGACCTTTTTACAAGCACCTAAAGTTCACAACTTGTGAGATGAATGAGCTTCCGGATATATTTTAATCCAACAAAATTATAATGAAGTGCAAATGGATACTTCCACATTGATTGTTCAATCTATAACCTAATTAATACTATCCTGATTACTTTACAGATGAAAAGCTGTCATTACAACAAGTTGATCCAACGTTCCATGATATGGAGTAGGGGTGAATTGTGGAAAATTATCCCACCTGCCCTCTCGTGTATCACTGTTGGATTGGACATGTTTATCTGGGAGTTGAGGTCAATGTAAGTGTGACTGCTTCTGTTCCCTGTGACGGTGGAGCTGATGTTGTGTCTGTGTCTCTGCAATGTTGGATTAATATTGTACTTACTGTCAGTTAGAAGGAGACGGCGGCACATTCATGTTGCTGAGGAATCATCATCTTGTTCTGGGAACTCATCTCTTCATCAGTTGAACTAGGGGGAAGAAAACAAATATCTTGTAAATCAGGGTCAGCTGAGGCCAATGAGAGATCAATCAATTCTTTCAATTTATAATCAGTAAAATAAAGAAAATACTGTCCAAATCCTGCCCCAGAATCAGACAATAAGCCAGGCCCAGAAAGAGCTCTCCCTTCCCCCCGCTCACTCCAAGTCCCAGAACAAGATGGGGCTCCCGCTGCGCCTCTTGCAAACAGCCCCCGATTCTCCCTGAACTCCCCCCGAGTCAGTAATGATCTCTGAGCCTCTTTGCTCACACTCCCAAATGGATGAGCTGCTGCAATGAGAACGCTGTTTCCTCGCTGGAGGGGCTGCGCATGCGCTCTTACTCAGAGTGACGACAGGCAGAGGGCGGGGCTAAACCGGACATGCGCAGATCCGCGCAGCAATTCGCACTGAGAATCAATGGGAATATTCCCCATTTCACTGTCATCACAGATAGAGCAAACCCTCCTATAGAGCCCGTGTTGTAGTCAAAAACTACAAGTTCCCGCGGTAGCTCAGAAAGGTAATTCAGTGAGAGGCTGAGCCAATAAGATTCCAGGTTTGACCCTAGTTTGTTATCTGCTCTCAGCAGATTGGCAACAGGCTGTGTTTCTGGATCAGTGAGAGATGAAATGTGTGATTCCTCTGATTGATGTTCTGCAGCTAGTTTTACAAAGTACAAGTGCACAAACACTGAATGAAGGTCAGATTAGGCATGGTTGCAATGATTTCAAGATCAAACAGACTGCCTATATTGGAGGGCAATTTGCCACTGATGAACTAAAGCCCAGTGATGAACTAATGGTTCAATATGAGAAAGCCTAAGTGACGACTGACATTTCTGCAAGTTACACCACTGTTGTAAGCAGTCAATATGGGGTTGTAGGTTGAAATCTTGTAGAATTTGCCAATTCTTCATTGGTGCATCTTCTAATGAGTTAAGCTGTTGATAAACCTGGATTCTGAGTGGTAATCAGGTCAAAAAACCAAAACAGTATCCAAATTCATAAGGGCCTGCAAGGTGTCCTCACAAAATCCCTTTCTCTGCTGTTAACGCTATACTGATGCAGGTTGCTGAAGCACACAAAATGGCTTTTGAAGAGAATACAGGCATGCAGATAATAAGGTGAATGAACTAAGGACATGGTTTGTCACAGATTTATCTCCACATTTGTTGATGACTCTGCCACTTGACAATTACTTTTAACTCAGAATTTTCCATGTTTACCAAGTACATTTCTCACAGGACAACAGTCATTTACTTCAGAAGCTGCCAGGAATCCAGAGAGCAGAAAGCAATATTATTGCCAGTGGGAACAACGATTTAGACACTTATGCCATGCTGGGAATAGCCCCATCATATTAATGAGTAAGGGCCACAGGCCATAATCAGAGCTATAGCGATTTCTAGATACCATTTACCGTGCTGGCAAATCAAAAGGCAAAATCTCCTTATATCTCATCCTACCCCAAATAGTACTTTTCTGAAGAAAGAAAAACTGGATGATGGGTTGACAGGTCTCATTTGCTGAGCCATACCAATTGCCGAATACCATCAACAAATAAAATTGCTGAACAGATTAACCTCAAATTAAGTCAATTTAGCAGCACCTCTTCCACAAATGACGGGAATAGCCAAGTACATTTTTTTTCCCGGAAAGCAACTGTGCTGATTATTTAATACTACTATCAAAAAAAAACAAAAGGTGTGGGATGTTTGTGACTGTATTTGGTCACCGCATGCTACAGCTCCAGGGACACCAGGCCACGAACGAGGCCGCGGAAGAGGGGCAGACAGTCAGGCCGGATGACCCCCTCGGTCACCCACTAACTGGACCTATCAATGGCAAGTTTGGCCAGGCCCAGGAGCCGGTTCACAAGGAGGCCCTCCACCTTCCACCCTCCCCCCTGCTCCGGATGTCCGTAGGTCAGGAACGTGGAGCTAAAGTGCAAAGACAAAAACAACAATGTCGTCAAAAAACTAAAAAGGGAATGCAGCCGAGGACAGACAACATACACATGCTCCACGGTCTCCACCAGGCCGCAAACGTGACAGGTCTCTGGGGAGGCCGTGTGGTGACTTAACCTACGGTTGCACGGCACTGCCTTGTGCAGCTCCCTCCACTCCAGGTCCCCAAATCTGACAGGGAGGACGCCTCCGTCGAGCGACCTCCAGTGGGGACGTCTGCCACCGGACGGCAACAAGGCAGGTCTGGATGCCGGGTGAGGGCAAGGAGGTGGAAAGTGTGCAGCAGCAGGCCGTACAGTAAAACCCTCCGCGCGGTGCAAAAAGAAACGGGAGGTGTTTCCGTGAGGCGGCTGGGGTTGTGGGGTACCGGCACCCGGAGGGGGTTCCTGGGCCTGGGAACAACGTGGAATTCCATCCGAGCAGGGGTCCGCTCAGACGGGATGCCACGGTACAACTGCGCCGTCTCGAGTGCCCACGGGGCCGAGCATGACCGTTTAGAGCCCTCGGATGATTTTGGCCGCGTGCTGGATGGTCCGCGCCCGGCGAGCTCGTAGGGCGTCACCCAGTCCACTCCTCTGCCACCCTGCACATCCCTGATCCTGGTCACCCCGGCATCCACAGCCCCCCACTCCGCCAGCCACCGGAATGGATATTGGCGGAGATGCGGATTCCTGAGCAGCGGCTCCCTTACGATAGCAACTGCTCCTGACAGGGGGGGAGCTGTGGCGCGTGGCGACCATGTTCCAGACTTTGAGAAGGTCCTGGTACAAGACGGGCAGTGCCAACAAAGAATTCTGAAGACCTTGCTGGCCAACAAACAGTAGTTGCAGGTTGTAGTTCAGGCCGTGGAACTGGCGGAAGAAATACGTCCCCAGGGCACACCATCGTCGAGGAGGTTCAAAGTACAGATATCACTGCAGAGTCTGAAGGGGGAAAGTCGCAATGTGGATGCGAAGGCACACCAGCGTCTGACCGCCCTCCGCTATTGGGAGACTCAAGAACTCCGCAGCGACCCAGTGCAATACATTGTCCCAGAAGAATCGAATCAGAGTTCTCTGGATGCGTGTGACAAAGTCAGGGAGAGGGGTCAATGTGACCAGCCGGTACCACAGCATGGAGGCTATCAGCTGGTTTATGATGAGAACTCGACCCCTGTAGGACAGCACTGTATACAGTCAAGTACCGAAACACATCTTCACCTACACACACCTCAATATTTATTACCTGAACACATACTTTTTTAAAAAAGGAGTGAGATATCATAATATCCAACCATGTATATGATGGAGTGCTGACAGGCAGTGATTGACACACAGGATGACCAGTAAGCTCACAGAACACAGCAGCCAATCACCAGACAGGACATAACCATTATAAAGCCAGAGGGCACCAGTTTTCCCGCTCTCTCGGGATCCAGTCTCTGAGACAGTCAGAGCTCGTGAGCAGCAGCCAGTGCAAACACCATGTGGTAGTCAGTTAGTCTGGTCAGGCTAGCCTCAGGTCTCCAGTCAAGTCAGCATAGTGTCAACCCACAGTTAAGCATGTAATATAGTTAGATGTTAAATAACATCGTGTTGCATCTCATCAAGTGTTGGAAGCCCGTCTCTCCCTACACTGCATCAAACACAGTCCACATAGACCCAGCTTACCCAACAGATCAACCGGGGTCAGTGAACATGAGGAGCACATCATCAGCTGAAGCCGAAAGGACCACCGCCAGGCTCGGCTCACGCAGAACCAGCCTCGGCAACCTCCTCCGCAGGAGGCACAGGAAAGGCTCCACGCAAAGAGAATAAAGTTGGCCAGACAAGGGGCAGCCCTGACGCACTCCTCTCCCAAAGTTAACGGGTGCAGTCAGGGACCGTTAACCTTAATCAGACACTCCGAGGCAACGTACAGTAATCGGATCCAGGCGACAAAGTCCGTCCTGAACCCAAAGGCTCGCAGAGTCCCGAGCAAATACTCGTGCCCCACCCTGTCGAACGCCTTCTCCTGGTCAAGAGGCAGGAAGGCGCTCAACATACCAGTCCTCTGGAATGATTGATAATTTCCCGGACCACATGGATATTATCATAAATGGTGCAGTTCGGGACGGTGTAGGACTGGTCAGGGTGGATCATGTGGTCCAGCATAGGGTAGAGGCGCAAAAATATGACCTTGGCAAATATTTTGTAGTCTGTGCCGAGAAGGGAGACCGGTCTCCAGTTTTTAAGTCGGCGGAGATCCCCCTTCTTGGGCAGCAGGGCAATAACGGCCCTGCGCCATGAAACGGGCATCTCCCCGGTCGCGATACATTCCCCCAGGACCCCAGCGTAGTCGCTCCCCAGGACGTCCCAGAACGCCCTGAAGAACTCCACGGTCAGCCCGTCCAGCCCTGGGGTCTTGCCCCTTGACAAGCTGTCGAGGGCACGGGTCAGCTCTTGAAGATTGATGGTATGTTCGAGCCTCCAGACGCCGTCCGGGCCGACCTGAGGCAGGTCCTCCCACAGAACTCTGCAAACGTCCAGCCGGCCCAGAACCGGCAAAACGAGTCCAGGAACCGCTCGTTGTCCAGCAGCGTGTTGTTAAAGTGCAAGTACGCGGACCGTGCCTGAGCGCGGGACGGGCCGAGCCCCACCCACACCAGGTGATGATCCGAGCACGGCACCAGCTCCAGAGATGCCGTCGGAACGCTGGGCAAGTACATCCTAGAAATGTAAAGACGATCGATTCTGGACGCTCCGAACAGAGGGCCCACAAATGTGTACACTGCGATTCAGGATGGAGAGTTTGCCAGACGTCCACCAAGTCGAAGGACCTGACCAGGTCCCTTAACTTGACCACCGCCTACGAGCTGCGCTGAACTCTACCACAGTCCTTGTCCTGGAGGGTGCAACTGAAATCCCCTCCAAGGACGATGCACTCGCCCACAGAGATGGTGCCAAGAAGAGTGGACCCTTTGTCAAAGAAAGCCGTCTGCTGCGGCCTGGCCAGGGGAGTGTATACATTCACAAAGTGAAGCACCACGTCCCTGTCGCGGATCGTTAAATGCAACAGACGGCCTGGCACTGGCTCCTTGATCCTCAAGATCCCTGTCTGAAAATGTGGAGCCAACAAGATAGCCACCCCGCCCGAACGTGGGGCCAAGTGACTCATGAAGTCTCCTTCTTGCCACTCCAGGGTCCACTTAGCTTCGTCCCCCGGAATGGCGAGGGTTTCTTGCAGGAAGCACATCCCGTACTTTCCGCCCTGGAGGACAGAGAAGCACTGGAAACGGTGATGTGCGTCCGTGCTGCCGTGGATGTTGAGGCTGGCTATGGTTACCTCCATGTCAGTTGTAGCATGTGTCCTTCACCAATCAGCCATAACTCAGTGCTCAGGGGAAATAGAGGGTTGTTGCCCTCTCCACTCCCTCAGGTGTGAACAGCTTGGCGCTGCTCCCCTTGGTCTGGGTCAATCCATCCCCCAGGATCGCCCTGAGGCGGGTTGCTCACAGGCTCTCCCATCGATTCAGAGTCCGTGGACGGCGGCGGCTCCGACCCTGCCTCCACCGTCATTGCCGGGCCCTCGGAGAGACCCGGGAACAGCTCCAGGATGGATCCTGGGCTCCTTGGCATCGTCTGCATGGGCCTTGTGAGTGGGGAACCTTCCTCGCCGTCGCCCGCCCACAACCTGAAGATATCGGGGCTCTGGTGGCTGCTGCCAGCCCCCAGCGATGAACAAAAGGAGGTGACCGGAGAGTAAAACTACACCGGGCGGAACGAGCACTCGGGGGTCAGGTCTCCGCCCGACCCCCGGCCTCCCTGCTCGGGGGACGAAGGCAGCTCAGGAGCCTCAGCGGCCTTGGAGGCTGCCTTGGCCTTCTTTTTAACGGGGCTGGACGTCAGTATGATGGGAATAAACCCAGGAGATACCTGACCCCGCTCGCCTGGGGAGGGGATAGCGAGATCCACCACCTCCTCCAACACGGGCCGGCGGTGCTTGCGGAGAGGGGCAGGCTGATCTTGCTGTGGGGCCTCCACCGCTGGAGGGTCCTCGGCAGCGTCCCCCCCCCCCCACATCGCCCAGCCCCCCCCCCCCCCGCCCCATCGCCGAGCCCCCCCCCGCCCCATCGCCGAGCACCCCCCCGCCCCATCGCCCAGCCCCTGGGACTGTGGTGAGGCTGGAACAGCCTCCAGCTCGGGGCCGTACACAGGGTCCCCACCGCCCTCCGGACCCCGTGTGTTGGTCTCTCCGGGCCCCTCATGTTGTTGTGAGGCGGTGGCGGTATCCAGAGGTGAGGCTGCAGCCTCTAAGTTGGTTGGGACGGGCACGGGGTCAGTATGCGTGATGGGGCCAAGGTGTGGATGGGCCCGGTCTGACCGTCGCGCCGTCTTCCCTTTGGCCTTTTTAGGCTGCCTCTTGGCTAGCGGAGGCTCCCCCTCCCCCCCGCCAGCAGCTACGGTGTTGTTAGGGGCCGGCTGCTGGGCAGACAAAGAGGTGGTAGAGGAGAGGGGGGCCGTGCCAGCCACGGCCGTCCTGGAGCTGGTGTTGGCGGCAGCCGTCAGGGTGGGGCAGTTGCGGTGAATATGCCCCAGCCCTCTGTAAGCATGGCACTGCATACCATCCACAGACCGGATCTCTTAATGATCCTTCCCTTGGTGGGGAACCACAAACCCTCCCTCCGTGACCTTCTCCCAGGTAAGGCGGGCAAAAGCCTGATGCCGGAAGGAGAATACATGACGGAGGGAAGGGTCCCGGCAGGCCGAGTGTCAGAGGTGCCACCCCGGACCTGACCTCCCCCAGGAAGTTGAGATGGGGGAGGAGGAGCTCAGTGGGGAGGTAGGGTGGGACATTGACACGTTCAGCAGTGGCCTCCAGCGGGTCCACCGCCATGTGTCCCACCCACTGTGAACCCCCTTTCCAGGACACGGTGGGCCGCCTGCTCGGCACGCAGGAAAAACACGGCCTTGCCATACATCGTAGAAGCGGCTACGATGGCCAAGGGGCCGACGACCCCGGCCATCACACGAGTGCACGCCTCGATCGTCATGGTGGGATGGGCATAACATTTGACCCCAAGTTGCCAGCGTTAGTAGGCGGAATGGCGAGGGGGCCGCGGAGGGTCGAGAGGCTGTCGCCCCCGCACAGGTTCTTGGCCGCCCTGCCCCCGGCAGAGTGGAGGATGCCCCTGGGGTCCTGGCTATGCCCACCTTTGGTATGGCACAACCAGGGTAATAGGGGAAAGACGTGGCACCACAACAGCAGGTGTCACAGGGCAGCAGCAGATAGTCACTGTAAGCCGGGCAGCGTTCTTCAGCCCCGGACGGGCCTAAAGCAAAGTGGCAGCTGCCACACACCCGCCACGGGGGTGAAAAAGGGGGGGCGGACTGCACTCTTCAGCGCAGGGCTTAACCAATCACCTTTGTAGCTGTGTGTTTGTCCCAATGAGATATTCAATCTGCAGCCATTGCCTGCAGCTTGTTTGTTATTACACTGTCACTCAGCCCCTAAAACTCACACTTTCTGACTACCATTTCATTGATTCACTTCAATTTCACCCCTTTAATATTTGAAATTGAATTTGGTTTGTACACGATTCCCTATTCACAGAGTCCGCTGGTTGATACATTTCAGTGGCTTTAGAGAATTGTCTTGTCTTGGACAGTCCCCTGGTTTGAAGCACTCCCCTGATTTCCACACTCCCTGGTTTACCCACACCACTGATTTACTCACTCCCCTCGTTTCCAATTTGTAATTGAATATGATTTGAACACTCCGCTGGTTTACACAGTTAGCTGAGTCTACACGTTCTCTCCATGTTTCCTCCGGGTGCTCCGGATTCCTCCCACAGTCCAAAGATGTGCAGGTTATGTGGATTGGCAATGCAAAATTTTCCTTAGTGTCCAAAAACGGTGAGGGAAGGTTTCCGGGGAGAGGGTGGTGTGGGGATAGGGTTGAGGTGTGGGCTTCGGCAGTTGGGGGGGGCTGGTTTAGCACAGTGGGCTACGCAGCTGGCTTGTAATGCAGAACAAGGCCAGCAGCGCGGGTTCAATTCCCGTACCGGCCTCCCCGAACAGGCGCCGGAATCTAGCGACTGGGGCTTTTCACAGTAACTTCACTGAAGCCTACTTGTGACAATGAGCTATTGTTATCAGTATGCTCTTTCCAAGGGCCATTGCAGACTCGATGGGCTGAATGGCCGCCTTCTGCACTGTAGATTCTATGAAATCTATGAACTCAGCTCCAGTTGAAAGTTTCTCCAGTCTCCACTTGAATAGTTAACATACTGTTCTGAGCAGCTTGCAGCACTTTCTCTGTAATGTGCACCATGACATACTGCCAAACCTGGATTTTAAAATATTTCTTCAGTAACTGCATGTTTACCAATAATAATTCTTATAATATGTGTCATTGCTTAGGTCTCTTCTTGTAGCATGAGACCTGGTCTCGTCCTGACGTCTGAAACTACCTTTACCATTCTGATTAAGTTATAAATGTTCTTATCTGTAACACATGTACTACATCAATGACATTAGATCAGTTAGTCCTGGTAAATGAAGGAAAAATGGATGAACTACCTTTGGGACCCACTCAAGCAGACCACCATGACCCACTATGTTCTCTTACCTTCAATGCAGCAGGTGAGCTTGCTTGGTCCTTATGATCTCACTTCAATCAGGTTCAGATGTGGAGAGGGCAGCGCGTGTATCAGGTGCAGAGTTCAGCTGGTTCATTTGTGCTGTCTTCATCCTTTTGAGGGTGAAAATCCAAACCTTTAACATGTAACTGTTTCCGTTAGGCGAGGAGCCGAGGACCCGTGGGCACAGCCTTAGAATTAGAGGGGTAAATTCAGAACAGAAATGCGGAGACATTTCTTCAGCCAGAGAGTGGTGGGCCTGTGGAATTCATTGCCGCGGAGTGCAGTGGAGGCCGGGACGCTAAATGGCTTCAAGGCAGAGATAGATAAATTCTTGATGTCGCGAGGAATTGAGGGCTACGGGGAGAATGCTGGTAGGTGGAGTTGAAATGCCCATCAGCCATGATTGAATGGCGGAGTGGACTCGATGGGCCGAATGGCCTTACTTCCACTCCTATGTCTTATGGTCTTATGTAGATCCTTGTGATGTGTAATAGCAACAGAATGCTGGTTTTACTCAGCACTGGATACTCCTCCTAGACGCGACGCCAGAATTCTGAAAACCTCATGGGGTTGTGGCGTATTTTTAATGTGCTGTCACAGGTGAGGTGCAGAAGCTCAGTTTGTACATTTGGTGTCAGCTATCAGTTTGTAATTGAGTCCGGGGTCAAAGGGAGTTTTCACCAACCAATTCTCTCTCAAAATCTGAAACTTCTCTTCTGAAAAAGCGATAAAAACTGTTGATCAGCGCAGCCAGTCTATCGACAGTTCCCTTACTATTTTCTTCCATATGTCATTGCAGTGTGGGGAACGTGTAGGAGGATTGGCTTTCTACTCGCAGTTGCCTAACATTCAATTACTTTTGGAAAGCATCAAATTCTTCACAGCGCCAAAAGCAATCCTCCTCCTTTCCTTGCAATTTGAGGTTCAGTGTGTTTAGAATTGAAAAGATGTCTGCAAGGTAAGACATAGAACATAGAACATTGAACAGTACAGCACAGAACAGGCGCTTCGTCCCTCGATGTTGTGCCGAGCAATGATCACCCTACTCAAACACACGTATCCACCCTATACCCGTAACCCAACAATCCCCCCATTAACCTTACACTACGGGCAATTTAGCATGGCCAATCCACCTAACCCGCACATCTTTGGACTGTGGGAGGAAACCGGAGCACCCGGAGGAAACCGACGCACACACGGGGAGGACGTGCAGACTCCACACAGACAGTGACCCAGCCGCGAATCGAACCTGGGACCCTGGAGCTGTGAAGCATTTATGCTAACCACCATGCTACCGTGCTGCCCACCACATAGAGAGCATCCACGTCTCATCTCCAAATATATCAGCCGGAGGGGATCCTGATTTGCATTGGCACAATTTTTAAGACATACCTTCAAATATCACCTTTATTCTGCTGTGTTCCTGATTTCAGCTCCTTCTGAATGGGTTGTTGAGCAGAGGCCGTGGAGCTGACACCAGCTCTGCTTTGTGTTGCTGTCACTCCCCTGGGCGACTCTCCCACAGATTTAGTTGTGAGATGCGGGCCTGTTTGTGTCTCTGACCCTCTCTTCTTTATTACAAAACCATCCATTTTCAATTCTTCCCAGCTGCCAGCTACAAAATGGAGGATCTGCTCTCCAGCGCCGCTTGAACCCGGTGTTGCTTCAAAGAAGCTGCCCCTGGACAGCCCGGTGACGTCAGGAGGAGGTGGTCTGGACGCTGAGGGCCGCGCCTGCGCACTGCCTGATAGTGCTGAGTGGGCACGCATGCGCGGAACAGTCCCCGGAGAGTGAAATTCTGTCTCCGGCTGATAGCGTTTTAAACAGCAGCCAGATTAAACTCGATTCCAATCCAAATTGTAAGAATCCGTGGGAACAGTTTCGGATCTAAATCCGAAACATTTCCACGGATACTCACAGACATGCTGATTTTCTGCAGCATTTTCTCTTCAATTCACATTTGCAGCATCCGCATTATTTGCTTTAATTTGTTATGGGTTCGTCAGTTACAAAGAAATCCCCAAATCCGAAACTGACAAATAAAGGGAAACTGTAGACTCGTCAAAGAGAGAGAATCCAACAATCCTATACTCAAAACTAAATGATTTAGTCACATTTTTTTTCCTTGTTCAATTTTATCTGTTTTATCTTTTTGCGCTCTTTTAAGCTTTGAAATAAATATTCGGTTGGAATCTGAACATTTGGCGCCCAAACTTTCCGCCCTCAGCACCAGTAGATTCTCCTGATTGGTGCTTCAAACAGATATCTGATTGGTCACTTTGTAGCCGGCTCCACAATGTTGTTCAGATAACCAATCAGCAATGTGTGCACCGCCATTCCTCCTGAAGCTATAAGAGAAGTGAATGTGGGCGGTTTTCCTCATTCTGTGTGAAAGTGTTTGTGAGATTGTGACAATGTCTGGAAGAGGAAAGACCAGCGGTAAAGCTCGGGCCAAGGCCAAGTCTCGCTCCTCCCGGGCTGGACTGCAGTTCCCGGTGGGCCGTGTTCACAGGCTCCTGAGAAAGGGTAACTATGCCCAGCGTGTGGGTGCCGGAGCCCCGGTCTATCTGGCTGCTGTGCTCGAGTATCTGACCGCTGAAATCCTCGAGCTGGCCGGGAACGCGGCCCGGGACAACAAGAAGAGCCGCATCATCCCCAGACACCTGCAGCTGGCCGTCCGCAACGACGAGGAGCTCAACAAGCTGCTGGGAGGGGTGACCATCGCTCAGGGTGGGGTGCTGCCTAATATCCAGGCCGTGCTGCTGCCTAAGAAAAGCAGTGCCAGTTCCGGCAAGAAGTGAAGCGAACGTTCTTTAATATAATAACCCAAAGGCTCTTTTCAGAGCCACTCACTTTATCTGGAAAAGGCCTAACTATTATCTGACCGTCAGAGATTCTGCTCTTTTGCTTAATGTGCAAATGTTTCACGTTTTATGACATCAATCCGCAGCGCATTCTGTGCGTGACATTATTTACATGTTCAGTATTTATGACACATGTGAATTATATGTGTTTATTTGGGATAAAAGTGTCTGATCTGAAATGATCTTAGTTCCAATAATATTGCTCAAAGAAGGATGTCTGATCTGTAATCTCTCCGCAAGAGATTCCGCTCTGCTATTTAATGTGTCGGTGTTTCTGCAATGACTATATCTGCAAGTGGGTTACTGTGTGACACGCTTCGTACTCGGAGCCTCGGATTAACATCAAACTCTGGCTCACGATGTGCAGGAAGGTTTTTATGGAAGCAGTTTATTGGGGTAAGAAATCCTAGGAAACTGAAATTATTATAGCTCCAATAAAAAGGCTTTGATATTACATACTGTGCGGCAAAAATGACAACAGCATATTAAATAAACGATGAATTTTCCTGGAGACGAGAAAGTTCATTGTAATGCAGAGTAAATTGTAAGAATTGGCCTAAAGCCATCGGCTGTAATGGCAACTTTTCTGTGAGTGAGTTAGTATTTACGGTCTTTCTACCTATCTACATATCTATCGATCCATCCGTATATCTATGCAAGTTTCTATCTCTTTCGTATCTATCTTTCCATCCATATATCTGTCTCTCTACCTATCAATCTATCTATCTAAATTGCTCTTTCCAGGCGTCGGTGCAGTCCCTGTGATTACATGATATTGTTATTGGTATTAGTAATCACAGCCAGTCTAGTTTATTGGGCTGAAATTAAATACGGGCTGGACTACAACAGATAACGGATCCAGGGCATTGAGGAAACAAATAACAGAGATTTTTAAAAATGCTGAATCGAGATACTGGGGTGTAAGCTCTTTTCCTGACCGACTTGGTGGCTCTTAAAAGAGCCTTTGTTGTTATTATTGGTGAAGCCGGGTTTTAGGCGCGTTCCCCGCGGATGCGGCGGGCCAGCTGGATGTCTTTGGGCATGATGGTGACTCGCTTGGCGTGGATGGCGCACAGGTTGGTGTCCTCAAAGAGCCCCACCAGGTAAGCCTCGCTGGCCTCCTGCAGGGCCATGACGGCGGAACTCTGGAAGCGCAGGTCTGTCTTGAAGTCCTGAGCGATCTCTCGCACCAGGCGCTGGAAGGGCAGTTTGCGGATCAGCAGCTCGGTGGATTTCTGGTAGCGGCGGATCTCCCTCAGAGCCACAGTGCCGGGTCTGTAGCGATGAGGCTTCTTCACTCCGCCCGTGGCTGGAGCGCTCTTGCGGGCCGCTTTGGTAGCCAGCTGTTTGCGAGGAGCTTTGCCTCCAGTCGATTTGCGCGCTGTCTGCTTGGTCCTGGCCATGATGTGAAACTGGGTGAAAGGCAGAGGCTGAGAATGCTGGCGCCGCTCTCTCACTGCCTATTTAAGGCATTATAGTGACCGCCCTCTTCTCCTCATTGGATGCAGCCCGATCCCGTGGACAAGTTTGAAAAGAGCGATGGGCGGCAAGGATATCAGGGCCCTGATTGGTGGACCTGCAACTGAAAAATTATCAATTTCAAACAGCCCGCCAATTTCACAGGGACAAGGAACGGATATTTGAGAAAACCGAAAAAAATCAATCTCGAGTTGTGAATATCAAAAACATCTCAATGATTCCTGCTTCCCATTTTGTCTCGGATTGGAGTGACCCGAGATGAGATGAACAAAACCGAGCAGGCACAGAATTCCCGCTCTCATTACAATGTCCGTGTTCACTATGTGAGGTTACAGGCTTGACTTGAGAAAGGTTGTTTCAGACTGTACAGCGCATCTATATCGCCTTCTAACGAGAAAATAAATGAATGATAGGAAATCGAGGTATCAAAGCTCTGATTCGCTAAACCAGCGCCATGGGTTATTCTGCTGCCATTTCAGGTCAGTGCTCTCAATGTGAGGGTTTGGGCGGCTCTTAAAAGAGCCTTTGGGTGTTGTTAAAGTTGTCAAATGGAGTTTCTCAGCCGCCGAATCCATAGAGAGTGCGGCCCTGGCGTTTGAGAGCGTAAACCACATCCATGGCGGTGACCGTCTTGCGCTTGGCGTGTTCAGTGTAGGTGACGGCGTCCCTGATCACATTCTCCAGGAAAACCTTCAGCACCCCGCGAGTCTCCTCATAGATCAAACCCGAGATGCGCTTGACCCCGCCACGGCGAGCCAGGCGGCGGATTGCTGGTTTGGTGATGCCCTGGATGTTATCACGAAGCACTTTGCGGTGCCGCTTTGCTCCGCCTTTGCCCAGTCCTTTGCCTCCTTTCCCTCTGCCAGACATGATGCTTCTTCAATCAAATCGCTGCTGAATGAGAGAAGAGCTGCTGCACTTTCCTTTATTATACAGCCCGCCCCGACCTGACTGAGAAAGAGAGAGAGGCGGGGAGCAGACTGAGTGACAGACAGAGCAGTGAAATGTCTTTGATCATCCAGCTCCGCCTCCTGCCTGCTCCAACCCACATTTTATATTCCAAACAGAAGTGAAAAGAGCGCGCTGAACACGTACAAACTGCAACATCATATAGCAGCTAGTTAGAAACGCGGATCTATTAAATCCAGGCATGTCAGTAATATTCCGGCCTCAGTCCACTCCTTTCTAGAACCAGCCGACCTATCTGCTCTCATTCCAACCCCAGCTCCGATTCCATCCCCACACAACTCCTCTCCCAGACAGATTGGGAATTTTACTAACATCCCTTCCAGCTGATATAAAGTGTTTTGAGTTGTGAGGCGGGATTTCTCCGCCATGTGAAGTATTTTACAGACTCTTCCCATGAACCTGTGAATAATGAAACTAATACAAACTGTGACTGTTCCCCGGTTAGGAAGAAGCAGCAACTTCCCTGTGTTTTAGTGCAGAGTGGGGGGAGAAGCCCGGTGCAGAGCATGTCAGCGAGTGAGCGGCAATACTGGATTGACATTTCTATCTGAAATCTGCTCCCAGCACCGGGACAGGGATTCATTGGTCGGGGGATCAGCTCTTTCCGGAGAGATGTGGGTGGCTCTGAGAAGAGCCTTTGGGTTCAGAGGTTTACAATTTGCTCGCGTTCTTTCACTTCTTTGCTGGTTTCTTCACTTTGGGCTTGACCCTCGATTTGGTCTGCTTTATTCCGCCCTTGATCTTTTTCACAGAACTTTTCTCCGGGGCTGCTTTCTTCGCGCTCTTTTTGGGAGCTGCCGCGTTCTTGGGTGCTGCTTTCTTGGGAGATTTCTTGGCTGCTGCTTTCTTGGGAGATTTCTTGGCTGCGGGTTTCTTGGGAGTTTTCTTGGCTGCTGCTTTCTTGGCTGCGGGTTTCTTGGGTGCTGCTTTCTTGGGAGATTTCTTGGCTGCTGCTTTCTTCACTAAAGGTTTCTTGCCTGCTCCGGTCTTTATCACTTTCCCCCCGGTTGTCTTCTTCACGATCTTGAAGGAGCCGGAGGCGCCCGTGCCCTTGACCTGAGCCAAGCTGCCGTTGTCCACACTCCTCTTGACACTTTGCTTGATCTGGTACCCCCGTTTATCCACATCGACCCCTTTGCTCCACAGCTGCTTCTTTATGGCCTGTAAGGAAACCCCCTTGCGATCGCCGCTATCCGCCACAATCTTGTGGATCAGCTCGCCCAGCCCGGGACCTTCTGGTTTCTTCCGGAGAACCGCCTTCTTCTGCTTCTTGACAGCCTTGACTGGGGCGGCGGCTGGAGGAGCCGTTTCGGCGGCTGCACTTTCGCTCATGTCCGGGACTCGGCACAAAATCTCTCCCTCAATGTGAAGTGGCTGAGAAATGAAGCCTCTGGTGGCGGCACTGAGCAACTTAAAGGCAGCGAGCGGACGGGGCGGAGACAACCTGCTCTCAGCTCCAGGCTGCTGCTGCTGCCTCTGTGTTTTTCTCTGGTCCCAAACTCTCCAATTCCACTCAAATTCCATCTCCACAGAGTCCCAGGATAAATCCTTCCTGTCTCTCACACTCTAATGTTTGCTGTAGGAAAGGTTTCACGCGATTTGAATGCTCCATTTCGGATTTAAACCCGTTTTACTGATGCACTGTTCGCGCTCTCTCACCCGATCGCTCTCATTTTCCCAACCTTTCCGCAGAAATCTGGAAAGCAGCATCGAAACTGCACTGAAATCCAACTTGGGAAAGTAGGAGGGGATCAGGGGGATTGATTGAATGAACAATATTTCCATTTTGTCCCAGAGGGATTGGGAGATCTGCTGATCAGAGCGGACACACAAACACAGTTGGTTTCTCCTGTGTGACCCGCCCCTTTCACTCTCTTTTCCACAATATTCACTTCCACACACAAGGTTTGGAAATTACATTTCCCAGGGCAGAATTCTCCCTCTTCTGAACATTTGTTTCCAAATCGGTGCCTTAATTGTAGATTTTCACCTCACTTCCTGATCAACTGAGTTTTCTGCTCCCTTTCTTCTGTTTCCCTAAATACCCGGCAGCAGCAAGTCATATTTTTAAATCTAAACTCATTGATGACACGTTTTACTTGAATGTGGAAATACAAATGATCTCCTCTCCAACAGTGGAGATTTTCCTGTTTGATGTGATCCTCCTGCACTGCCGGTAACACTAAACCCCAAACTCAACAAGCAGGGACACCCAGTTAAAGAATAGTCCCACCCCCTCTGAGAGTGGAGATTTTCACAGTGACCCACAGATTCTAACCATTCTGATCCGAACAGCAAATTTAAAAATAAAGATGGACTCAAAGAGGGAACGTGTAAACCAGGAGAACGTGTAAACTAGTGGGGAGTGTAAACCAGGGACAATAATAAATGAGGGGAGTGTGTTAACCAGAGAAATGTGTAAAATCAGTGGAAGATGCATAATCAAAGATAATTTAATTACATATTAGTGTGTAAAACCTGTAAAATGAGCGGAATGTATTAAACCTGGGATTGTATGGAACTAAAGTAGCCTGACACACTGGGAAGTGAGTAAACCGGAAGAGGGAGTGAACGGGGGGGGGGGGAGGGAGTGGAACCGGGTGGGGGGAGGATAGTGTACTGTGTTGGATGGGACGTGAAATGGGGGGGAGGGAGTGAAATGGGGGGTGAGGGAGGGTTGAAATGGGGGGGGGAGACGAGTGAAATGGGGGGGGGAGTGTGAAATGGGGGGGGGAGTGAAATGGGGGGGGGGAGTGAAATGGGGGGGGGGGGGGAGTGAAATGGGGGGGGGGGGTGAAATGGGGGGGGGGAGTGAAATGGGGGGGGGGAGTGAAAGGGGGGGGGGGAGTGAAAGGGGGGGAGTGAAAGGGGGGGGGAGTGAAAGGGGGGGGGGGGAGTGAAAGGGGGGGGGAGTGAAACCGGGGGAGGGGGGGGGAGTGAACCGGGGGAGGGGGGGAGTGAACCGGGGGAGGGGGGGGGGAGGAGTGAACGGGGAGGGGGGGGAGTGAAACGGGGGAGGGGGGGGAGTGAAACGGGGGAGGGGGGGGAGTGAACCGGGGGAGGGGCGGGGAGTGAACCGGGGGAGGGGGGGGGAGTGAACCGGGGGGGGGGGGGGGGGGAGTGAACCGGGGGGAGGGGGGGGGAGTGAACCGGGGGAGGGGGGGGGGGAGTGAACCGGGGGAGGGGGGGGGGAGTGAACCGGGGGAGGGGGGGGGGAGTGAACGGGGAGGGGGGGGGAGTGAACCGGGGGGGGGGGGGGGAGTGAAACCGGGGGAGGGGGGGGGGAGTGAACCGGGGGAGGGGGGGGAGTGAACGGGGGAGGGGGGGGGAGTGAACCGGGGGAGGGGGGGGGAGTGAACCGGGGGAGGGGGGGGGTGGAGTGAACCGGGGGAGGGGGGGGGGAGTGAACCGGGGGAGGGGGGGGGGAGGTGAAACGGGAGAGGGGGGGAGTGAAACCGGGGGAGGGGGGGGGGGAGTGAACCGGGGGAGGGGGGGGAGTGAACCGGGGGAGGGGGGGGGGAGTGAACCGGGGGAGGGAGGGAGGGAGGGAGTGAACCGGGGGAGGGGGAGGGAGTGAACCGGGGGAGGGGGGGGGGGGAGTGCACCGGGAGAGGGGGGGGGGAGTGAAACGGGAGAGGGGGGGGGAGTGGGGAGGAACGGAGAGGGGGGGGGAGTGAACCGGGGGAGGGGGGGGGGGAGTGAACCGGGGGAGGGGGGGGGGAGGAACCGGGGGAGGGGGGGGGGGGGGAGTGAAACGGGGGGAGGGGGGGGGGAGTGAACCGGGGGAGGGGGGGGGAGTGAACCGGGGGAGGGGGGGGGGGGAGTGAACCGGGGGAGGGGGGGGGGAGTGAACCGGGGAGGGGGGGGGGAGGAACGGGGGAGGGGGGGGGAGTGAACCGGGGGAGGGGGGGGGGAGTGCACCGGGGGAGGGGGGGGGGAGTGCACCGGGGGAGGGGGGGGGGAGTGCACCGGGGGAGGGGGGGGGGAGTGCACCGGGGGAGGGGGGGGGAGTGAACCGGGGGAGGGGGGGGAGTGAACCGGGGGAGGGGGGGGGAGTGACCGGGGAGGGGGAGGGGGGGGGAGAGAGAGGGGAGGGGAGTGACCCGGGGGAGAGGGGGGGGAGGGGGGGGGAGTGACCCGGGGGAGGGGGGGGGGGGGAGTGAACCGGGGGAGGGGGGGGGGAGTGAACCGGGGCAGGGGGGGGGGAGGTGAACCGGGGGAGGGGGGGGGGAGTGAACCGGGGGAGGGGGGGGAGGGGGGGGGAGGGGAGAGGGGGGGGGAGGGGGGGGGAGGGGGGGGGAGGGGAGGGGGGGGGGGGGGAGGGGAGGGGGGGGGAGGGGAGTGGGGGAGGGGGGGAGGGGAGGGGAGGGGGGGGAGGGGGGGGAGGGGGGGGATGGGAGGGGAGGGGGGGGGAGGGAGGGGGGGGAGAGGGGAGGGGGGGGGGAGGGGAGGGGGGGGGGGGGAGGGGGGGGGAGGGGAGGGGAGGGGGGGGGGGGGGGGGGGGGGGGGGGGGAGGGGGGGGGGGAGGGGAGGGGAGGGGGGGGGGGGGGGAGGGGGGGGGGGGGGAGGGGGGGGGGGGGGGAGGGGAGGGGGGGGGAGGGGAGGGGAGGGGGGGAGGGGAGGGGGGGGGGGGGGAGGGGAGGGGGGGGGGGGAGGGGAGGGGAGGGGGGGGGGAGGGGAGGGGGAGGGGGGGGGGGGGAGGGGAGGGGGGGGGGGAGGGAGGGGAGGGGGGGGGGGAGGGGAGGGGAGGGGGGGGAGGGGAGGGGGGGGGAGGGGGGAGGGGAGTGGGGGGGGGAGGGGAGGGGGGGGGAGGGGGAGGGAGGGGGGGGGGGGAGGGGAGGGGGGGGGGGAGGGAGGGGGGGGGGGAGGGGAGGGGGGGGGGAGGGGGGGGGAGGGGAGGGGAGGGGGGGGGGGAACCGGGGAGGGGGGGGGGGGGAGTGAACCGGGGGAGGGGGGGGGGAGTGAACCGGGGGAGGGGGGGGGGGGATCGTGAACCGGGGAGGGGTGGGGGGGAGTGAACCGGGGATGGGGGGGGGGGAAGGAACGGGGGAGGGGGGGGGGCGTGAGGGGGGAGGCGGGGGGGGGAGGGAACGGGGAGGGGGGGGGTGAAGTGAACCGGGGGAGGGGGGGGGGGATGTGAAACCGGGGGAGGGGGGGGGAGTGAAACGGGAGAGGGGGGGGGAGTGAAACGGGGGAGGGGGGGGGGGGGGAGTGAACGGGGGAGGGGGGGGGAGTGAACCGGGGGAGGGGGGGGGGGAGTGAACCGGGGGAGGGGGGGGGGGTGAACGGGGGGGGGGGGGGGAGTGAACCGGGGGAGGGGGGGGGGAGTGAAACGGGGGGGGGGGGGGGGGGAGTGAACGGGGGAGGGGGGGGGGGGAGTGAAACCGGGGGAGGGGGGGGGGGGGAGTGAACCGGGGGAGGGAGGGAGTGAACCGGGGGAGGGAGGGAGTGAACCGGGAGAGAGTGAACCGGGGGAGAGGGAGTGAACCGGGAGAGTGTGAGAACCGGGAGGGAGAGTGAGAGAACCGGGAGGGAGAGGGAGTGAACCGGGAGAGGGAGAGAACCGGGAGAGGGAGTGAACCGGGAGAGGGAGAGAACTGGGAGGGAGAGTGAGAGAATCGGGAGAGGGAGTGAACTGGGGGAGGGAGTGAACTGGGGGAGGGAGGGAACCGGGGGAGGGAGGGAACTGGGGGAGGGAGGGAACCGGGGGAGGGAGAGAACCGGGGGAGGGAGAGAACCGGGAGGTGGAACAGTGGTTAGCACTGCTGCCTCACTGTGCCAGAGACCTGGGTTTAATTCCAGAGGTGGGTGACTGCCTGTGTGGGGGTTTGGACCTTCTCCCCGTGTGTGTGGGTGGGTTCCCCCCGGGTGCTCAGATTTCCTCCCACAGGCCAAAGATGTGCAGGTTAGGTGGATTGGCAATGCTGAATTACCGCTTCGTCTCCAAGGATGTGTTGGTTCAGTGGGGTCTCGGGTTTATGGAGATAGGGCGGGGAGTGCGCCAAGGTGGGATGCTCTTTCCGAGGGACGGTGATGGGCCGAATTGCCTCCTTCTGCCCTGCAGTAATTCTCGGTTTCTATGGAAAATTAAGTCAGTCAGTGGAATGTTAGTTTGCAGAAAGTGTGAGTTTGAGGGGCTGAATGGCAGTGTAATAACAAACAAGCTGCAGGCAATGGCTGCAAATTGAATATCTCATTGGGACAAACACACAGCTACAAAGGTGATTGGTTGAGCCCTGGGGCGCAGGGCCACTTGCACCCACACACACACAGTCCCCCCAACACGGGCTCTATCGGAGGTTTTGCTCCAAATGTGATGACAGTGAAATGGGGAATATTCCCATTGATTCTCAAAGCGGAATTGCTGCGCGGATCTGCGCATGCCCGGGGTAGCCCCGCCCCCTGCATGTCGTCATTGAGATTAAGCGCGCATGCGCAGCCCCGCCCTCACACACACTCCATTTGCTCAGTGAGTGGAGACGCTTTGTTCAAACTGAGTGAAATGTCAGCGCCCAGGTCAGCGAGGGAAACAGCGTTCTCATTGCAGCAGCTCATCCATTTGGGAGTTTGAGCAAAGAGGCTCAGAGATCATTACTGACTCGGGGGGAGTTCAGGGAGAATCGGGGGCTGTTTGCAAGAGGCGCAGCGGGAGCCCCATCTTGTTCCGGGACTTGGAGTGAGCGGGGGGAAGGGAGAGCTCTTTCTGGGCCTGGCTTATTGTCTGATTCTGGGGCAGGATTTGGACAGTATTTTCTATTTTTACTAATTATCAGTTGAAAGAATTGATTGATCTATCATTGGCCTCATCTGACCCTGATTTACAAGATATTTGTTTTCTTCCCCCTAGTTCAACTGATGAAGAGATGAGTTCCCAGAACAAGATGATGATTCTTCAGCAACATGAATGTGCAGCCGTCTCCTTCTAACTGACAGTAAGTACAATATTAATCCAACATTGCAGAGACACAGACACAACATCAGCTCCACCGTCACGGGGAACAGAAGCAGTCACACTCACATTGAGCTCAACTCCCAGATAAACATGTCCAATCCAACAGTGATACACGAGAGGGCAGGTGGGATAATTTTCCACAATTCACTCCTAGTCCATGAACTTTTTGAATACAGTGCAGAAAGAGGCCATTTGGCCCATCGAGTCTGCACCAACCCACTTAAGCCCTCACTTTCACCATAACCCAATAACCCCACCTAACATTTTTTGCTCACTAAGGGCAATTTATCATGGCCAATCCACCTGACCTTCATGACTTTGGACTGTGGGAGGAAACCCACGCAGATACGGGGAGAATGTGCAGACTCAACACAGACAGTGTCCCAGCGGGTAATCCAACCTGGGACCCTGGGGCTGTGAAGCCACAGTGCTATCCACTTGTGCTATCTTGCTGCCCTATCATGGAACTTCGAATCAATTTGTTTTGATAACAGCTTTTCATCTGTAAATTAATCAGGAAAGTATTAATTAGGCTATAGATTGAGCAATCAATGTGGAAGTATCCATTTGCACTGTTTTGAAACTTTGTTGGACTAAAATGTTTCAAAAGCACTTTAATCTCACAAGTTGTGAACCTTAGGCACATGTAAAAAGTCAGATAGTACAGCTGATTGAAAAATACATAATTAATAATTAACAGGCTGATGGGCCTGTTCTGTGCTGTACTGTTCTATGTTCTATGCTCTAATCCTAAATTTGTACTGAGACAAGTCCAAAATAAAATATTGGGGTAATGTCCAATTCACATAACAAGCATGTCTTTCGGGACTTCTGGGAGGAAACGGGAGCATGTGGAGGAAACCCATGGAGACACGGGGAAAATGTGCAGACTCTTCAGAGGCAGCGACCAAGTGGGAAACAAATCTTGGACCATGGCGCTGTGAACCTCTCCCCTGATATACACTATGCCCTGTTACAAACTGTTTTTTCACACTCCTCTGGTTTGCATGCTGACTTGGTTTCACACTCCCCTGGTTTGCATGCTGACTTGGTTTCACACTCCTCTGGTTTGCATGCTGACTTGGTTTCACACTCCCCTGGTTTGCATGCTGACTTGGTTTCACACTGCCCTGGTTTGCATGCTGACTTGGTTTCACACTGCCCTGGTTTGCATGCTGACTTGGTTTCACACTCCCCTGGTTTGCATGCTGACTTGGTTTCACACTCCCCTGGTTTGCATGCTGACTTGGTTTCACACTCCCCTGGTTTGCATGCTGACTTGGTTTCACACTCCCCTGGTTTGCATGCTGACTTGGTTTCACACTGCCCTGGTTTGCATGCTGACTTGGTTTCACACTCCCCTGGTTTGCATGCTGACTTGGTTTCACACTGCCCTGGTTTGCATGCTGACTTGGTTACACACTGCCCTGGTTTGCATGCTGACTTGGTTTCACACTGCCCTGGTTTGCATGCTGACTTGGTTTCACACTGCCCTGGTTTGCATGCTGACTTGGTTTCACACTGCCCTGGTTTGCATGCTGACTTGGTTTCACACTGCCCTGGTTTGCATGCTGACTTGGTTACGCACTCCCCTGGTTTGCATGCTGACTTGGTTTCACACTCCCCTCGTTTGAGCTCTCAACTGATGTACACACTCCCCAATTTGCACACGCTCTTATTGTGCATCTTTACCAGGTTCCATACACTCCCCTGGTTGAGATACCTCCCCTAATTTACACATTCCCCTAATTTGCTCTTTCCCCTGCTTCACACACTCCCCTGCATTACACAGACTCGCCTGCATTATACGCACTCCCCTGCTTTCTACACTCCCGTTTTCCACACTCCTCTGCTTCATACACTCCCCTGCATGATGCACTCCCCTGCGTGATGCACTCCCCTGCGTGATGCACTCCCCTGCGTGATGCACTCCCCTGCGTGATGCACTCCCCCTGCGTGATGCACCCCCCCTGCGTGATGCACCCCCCCCTGCGTGATACACCCCCCCCTGCGTGATGCACCCCCCCCTGCGTGATGCACCCCCCCCTGCGTGATGCACCCCGCCTGCGTGATGCACCCCCCCTGCGTGATGCACCCCCCCCCTGCGTGATGCACCCCCCCCTGCGTGATGCACCCCCCCCCTGCGTGATGCACCCCCCCCTGCGTGATGCACCCCCCCCTGCGTGATGCACCCCCCCTGCGTGATGCACCCCCCCCTGCGTGATGCACCCCCCCCTGCGTGATGCACCCCCCCTGCGTGATGCACCGCCCCTGCGTGATGCACCCCCCCCTGCGTGATGCACCCCCCCCTGCGTGATGCACCCCCCCTGCGTGATGCACCCCCCCCTGCGTGATGCACCCCCCCTGCGTGATGCACCCCCCCTGCGTGATGCACCCCCCCCTGCTTTATGCAGTCCCTTGGTTTACACATCCCCCTGCTGTATACACTCCCATGCTTCATCCATCCTGCTGCTTAATACACCCCCTGCTTTATACACTCCTCTGCTTGATACACTCCCCTGGTTTACATATCACCCTGCTCTATGCATTGACATGCTTGATACATCCCCCTGCTTCATAGGACCCCTCCTTTATGTACTCCCCTGGACTTTGTTTTCGGCCTGCATGGAGCTTATACTCTCCATGATCTCTCTCAGTTCCAGCAGTGCTCCCAGGCCCCGTTTCCTGTCCTCCTCCAGAACTGGCAAGTCCAGTCCATCGAGGAATATCTTCATCCACGAGTTTGCACTGAGTGCTGTATTTGGTGCATTTGAGTGCTATAGTGAGAGTTTGGTGATTGAGGGAGTATAAGGGTTCATTTTTATCTAAAGTCTAGTCTTTCTTTTATTTACTTAATTCACTTAAAAGGTGCTGTTTGGTTTAGAAGAAGGTGAATTTTCAATCAGCTTTAACAAGGTTCAACTTGTAGGTATTTGCAGCTGGAGCTTGTTAATTAGTTAATTGGATAAGGCCAGTTTTCAGAGGCTAGATTCACAGTATAAATAGGATCCAGCTACAGTGCAGACTTTGTTTGCACTGACTGCTGAACGTGGTGCATTTGAGTGCTGTAGTGAGAGTTTGGTGACTGAGGGAGTGCTGAATTTGGTGCATTTGAGTGCTGTAGTAAGAATTAGGTGAGGAGGGAGAAAGGTGTTCCTTTCATTTCATTTCTGCAAAGAACGAGAAGGGAGCCAGGAGTTCACAGAGTGCAGCTGACTGGGAGCAGAGTCAGAGGGTGGACGTCCAGTTGGTCCACAGGGCAGCTATATTCTGTAAAGTAAGAGGGGATGGAGGCTCGGGCAGTTGCATACTCCTCCTGTAGGATGTGGGTGGTGAGGGATACCACCGGTGTCCCCTCTGACTATACCTGCGGGAAGTGCACCCAACTCCAGCTCCTCGGAGACCGTGTTAGGGAACTAGAGCTGGAGCTGGATGAACTTCGGATCATCCAGGAGGCAGAGGGGGTAATATGCAGGTACAGGGAGGTAACTGCACCCAAGGTGCAGGACAAGAGTAGCTGGGTTACAGTCAGGGGAAGGAAAACAAATGGGCAGACAGTGCAGGGATCCCTCGTGGCCATTCCCATTCAAAACAAGTATACTATTTTGGATGCTGTTGGGGGGATGACCTACCGGGGGAAGGCCCTAGCGGCCAGGTCTCTCGCACTGAGTCTGGCTCTGGGGCTCAGAAGGGAAGTGGGGGGATAGAAAAGCAATAGTAATAGGGGATTGTACAAGCAGGACGGGTTGCATCTGAACTGGAGGAGCACCAATATCCTGGGGGGGTGGTTTGCTAGTACTCTTCGGGAGGGTTTAAACTAATTTGGCAGGGGAATGGGAAATGGATTTGTTATCCAGCAACTAAGGAAGCCGATATTCAGCTCACCAAAGCATGTAGTGACGCAGTGGGGAAGGTAACACTGACAAAGGAGAGTACTTGCAGGCACGGAGATGGGTTGAAGTGTGTATACTTCAACGCAAGAAGCATCAGGAATAAGTTGGGTGAACTTAAGGCATGGATCGGTACTTGGGACTAGGATGTGGTGGCCATCACGGAAACTTGGATAGAAAAGGGGCAGAAATGGTTGTTGGAGGTCCCTGGTTATAGATGTTTAAACAAGATTAGGGAGGATGGTAAAAGAGGTTGGGGGGGGGGGGTGGCATTCTTAATTAGAGATAGTACAACAGCTGCAGAAATGCAGTTCAAGTAGGATGTGCCTACTGAGGTAGTATGGGTTGAAGTCAGTGTTGCACGTTTTGCTATGGGTGTAAAACGCGTTTATTGGAGTGTATTAACTTGCCTCCGTTGAAGGCCGTGTGCTTAACACTACTAGGCTCTGTGTATGTATTTTTCAGCTCAGGAGTCGCCAGATGCCGTATAGACACCTCACAAATATTCCAAGGTCAGGTTCAAAATAATAAAACGATACACCGATTAGTAAGTTCCAAACGATCAATATTTATTATACAATTATAATAAATACGCATGCACACACTAAGGGACTAAGCTATGACTAAACTAAGCAATCAGAATACTTAACTAAACAGGAACAGGCAAGGTCAGGGAACGAGGCCTTCGTCCCGGTCTTGGTCTGCAACCTTCAGAAAGCGTGCTGGTCACTGGGGGTCTAGCGGGCTTGGTTCGCGTAGCGAGCGTCGTATTGGCACTTACGGTTCGGCGGCTGGTGCTCAACGGCTGGAGTCAGGATACAGGTTGGAGTTCTTGGTCAAAGCCGGAGCACGAAACAACAGACAGGACCATGTGTGGGGGTCTACTTTTATAGGGGTCCCCAATGTCCTTGCCTTTTCCTGGGCGGGCTTTACCTTCAGGTATCGATTGGATCGCTCCCAATCGATATCTTATGAATTCCTCCAATGTGAGGGTCTCTCTTGATGGCGGGGGCGGTTTCTATAGTGGATACTTCTGGTGCCGCTCTGTCTGGACATCCACTTAAAGTATCTTATTCAAACCCAAATGTTGCCATTGTGTGTGCCTAGATCTGGACTGCCTCATTAGTATGTAAAACGTTCTGCCATTATCACCTTTGGTTTGAGATCTTCCACCTGGCCAGAAACTAGTTTTGCTGCTTGCAAAATGCTAATGAGTTTTGCAGGCTGCAGCCTTGGCTAAACTGTTTTTCCCTGCAGTCTTAGCGATTCTCCATTTTGTTTAGTTCAGTGTCCATTTTAGGTGGCTACAGTGGCTACATTCCCTCCTTGTGATCCTCACAATCAAAATATTGTGAAGGATCACCTATGTACGTTGCCTCGAGTGCATCTGGGTTGCCTTCTTTGTGTTCCCTGACCTCGGTAAGCTCCTGAGCGTCTACTCTGTCCTTAAACTATGGGAAGAAAAATTTTTACCTGACATCTCTACTTGGCGCTATGTCAAAGGGGACATGCATTACCTCAAACCGGGAACCTCTACCTATCACAATTATCCTTATCTTACCTTAAACATTTCATTACAGACTAAACCTCATCCATTCATACCACATCACATAACATTTCCTGACTCGGCAGTCGAGTTCAGGACAATATAATACATGGGTATATTTTATTTTATTCACACAGTGCTTTATTCATCATGGGGCAAAGGGGATTGATGAAACCGAAAAATAGGGGATCGAACTCCATAGACGGTTGAGGGGCAGGAACGGGAGGCTCTCTTTTTCCATTTCCTCAACCTGAGGGTCTGTACGAGTATGACGAGGATCGCAATCACTAGCAGTGATTCAATCACGTATGACCCCTTACAAGGGTACATAAATTTAAGGTGAATGGTGGAAGATACAGGGGGGATGTCAGATGTAGGTTCTTTACCCAGAGAGTAGTGGGGGCATGGAATGCACTGCCTGTGGATGTAGTTGAATCGACAACATTAGGGACCTTCAAGCGGCTATTGATTATGTACATGGATAATGGTAGAAAAATGGAGTGTAGATTAATTTGTTCTTAAGGGCAGCACGGTAGCATTGTGGTGAGCACAATTGCTTCACAGCTCCAGGGTCCCAGGTTTGATTCCGCCTTGGGTCACTGTCTGTGCGGAGTCTGCACATCCTCCCCGTGTGTGCGTGGGTTTCCTCCGGGTGCTCCGGTTTTCTCCCACAGTCCAATGATGTGCAGGTTAGGTGGATTGGCCATGATAAATTGCCCTTGGTGTCCAAAACTGCCGTCAGTGTTGGGTGGGGTTACTGGGTTATGGGGATAGGGTTGAGGTGTTGGCCCCGGGTAGGGTGCTCTTTCCAAGAGCTGGTGCAGACTCGATGGGCCGAGTGGCCTCCTTCGGCACTGTAAATTCTATGATAATCTATGATTAATCTAGGACAAAGGTTCGGCACAACATCATGGGCCGAAGGGCCTGTTCTGTGCAGTATTTTTCGATGTTCGATGTTCCCCTGTTGGGGGATCTGAGGTGTGCAGTCCCCGGTAAAAGTCCTTAAAGGTCTTGTTAACCTTGTTTGGGTCTGTTTCTAGTGTGCCTCTGTTGTGCCAAATTTGCACAATCTTTCTGTTGGCTGCTCAGCTGGCCTTCTCTGCTGGTGTGCCAACAGGCGGCTGGCTTTGTCCCCGTGTTTGTATAGGGTTCCCCGTGCTTGGTGGAGTTGGTGCACCTCTTTACTCGTGGAGAGCAGGTCAAAGTCCATTTGTTGCTTTTCCCTCTCTGCCAAGAGCTCTATTGTTGGGGTGACTGCTGCCTAGCCACTCTCTCCTCTCTCCCTTTGTGCTTTAAAGGCAATAGTTTCCCCTCCAATCACGGACTTTAGCTCCTCCCAGACATGGAGGCTGAGACCTCCCCATTTTGGTTGTTTGTCGTATTCTCCGCTATGGCCTGTGATACCCTCTCGCTGAAAGCCATGTTGGCCAGTAGGGCAGCGTCCAACCTCTATGTGGGGCATTGGGTACTGCCCATCTCCAACCTCACATCCATATAATGTGGAGCATGGTCTGAGATTACGATTACGGAGACTCCGCCTTGACCAGCTCTGGGAGCACCGATTTTCCAACCAGAAAGAAGTGACTCCTCAAGTATATGTTGTGGACTGGTGAGAACAAGGAGAAATCCTGCTGCCCTGGGTGGGTGAACCTCCCACCGCCCCCATCTGCCCCATGAAGCGACCGGGTTCCTTCGCCATGTTCAAGGTCTTCCCCGTTCCAGGGTTTGAGCTGTCTGTCCATGTGTCCTGTACACAGTTAAAGTCTCTCCCCCCCCCCCCCCCCCCAAACCATGATAAGTCGGTGTGTCGCTATGTAGGGGATTTCCGACTTTGTCTCAGAACAGTACAGCACAGAACAGGCCCTTCGGCCCTCGATGTTGTGCCGAGCAATGATCACCCTACTCAACCCAACGTATCCACCCTATACCAGTAACAACCCCCCCCCCCCCCCTTATTTTTTTAGGACACTAAGGGCAATTTAAGGACACTAAGGGCAATTTAGCATAGCCAATCCACCTAACCCGCACATCTTTGGACTGTGGGAGGAAACCGGAGGAAACCCACGCACACACTGGGAGGACGTGCAGACTCCGCACAGACAGTGACCCAGCCGGGAATCGAACCTGGGACCCTGGAGCTGTGAAGCATTTGTGCTAACCACCATGCTACCGTGCTGCCCAAAATGTTGTTAACAAATATCTTGTTAACAAAAATCTTGTTAATGAATTTTGCGTTGTCCCAGTTGAGAGTGTTCACGTTGACAGTACTATCGGTGCGCCGTCCAACCATGACGTACCATCCCCCTGGGTCCATTACCGTCATCGTCTCCTTAAACATGTCACTCCCCCCCGGCCCTCGTCCCATGGCAGGAATGGTAAGTCTGTCCCACCCAGCCCTTCCTTAGCCACAGCCGGTCCTGCTCTCTCAGGTGTGTCTCTTGGAGGACGACTATGTCGGCTCTCATGTTTCTTCAGTGGGTAAAGACTCTGAATCTTTTCACTGGGCCTTTAAGTCCCTTGATATTCCAGGTTTCCAGGTCCCTTTTCCCATCACCTCCCCTTCCCGTCCCCCCGCTCCTATCTCCTTTCCCTTCCCCTCCCCCTCTGTTTCCTTTCCCCGAGCTATTTTTCCCCCATACTTCTCCATCCCTGCTGTTTGTTCCCACTCCCCCTGCCAGGCACTGCCCCCCCCCCCCCCCCCGTTGGAAGGCCACCGCGGCCTCTATCTGCTGCATGTTCCCGGCGTTAGCTCTCCTGCTAGTGTGGTGACCCTCCTCCCGGGAGTTACTGTCCCACTGTCCTTCCACCCAATCTCTGTGGTTTCTGTATGTTCTTTCCACATCATGCCCGATACTTGGTCCTCCGCCTTTTGCCCTTGTCTGCACGTATTGGGCCACCATCTTCCGCCTCTTCGTCAGTCAGTTGTGTTGTGGGGGGTGGAGGAGGGGTGAGGTTCTTTTCTCCCCCTCCCCCCTCCAATTGTTGGATTGCCAATGCGCTGCCGCTCTTCGCCTGGACCCCTCCCGCCTCTCCTGTGGTCACGGCCCCAGCCCGCAGTCTGTGACAAACGTATCTGCTTCAGCTGGGGCCTTAAAAACAATATTTTTTGCCCTGGTATGTGACCCAGGCCTGGCTGGATATAACATATAAGGATATATCTCCTGCTTTGAAGCACTCCCCTGGTTCACATTCACCACAAATTCTATAAACTCCTGGTTTTAACTCCCCAGGTTTTATCCATTTCAACAAATACACACACTCATATTGTGTAATTGTCGGGTTTTCACAATCCTCTCTTAAACATACTTATACACCTGGTTTTACACACACACACCTGGTATTACTGCCTCAAATTTTACATGTATTGTACAATCACTGGGTTTGCACACTGCCCGGCTTACACACTTCATAGGTTTTACACAACCCTGGTTCACAGACACCCAGCTTGCACAATCACATACTTTTTCACACTTTCCTTGTTAACACACTTGCACCCATGGCTTTGCACGATCCATTGGTTGTACACACATCACTGACTTTACACACTCCCAGTTTATGTAATAATATTACAGGACAGTGAGTGAACCAGGGGAGCGAGTAAAGCAGGGGAGCGAGCGAACCGGGGTAGTGTGTAAAACAGCACAGTATTTAATTCCCGGATATGCTAACAAATAGCCGTGTGTGTGAAGAACCAGAGTGTGTGAGCAGGGGTGTGTGTTAAACCAGGCAAATGTATAAACCAGTGGCTGTGGAAACCAGGAGAGTGAGAAAACTAGGAATGTGCTAAACCAGGAGTGTGTGCAAAATTAGGGCAGTGAGTAAAGCAGTTGATTGTATAAATCAAATTCACTTTGCAATTGGAAATGGGTGATAATGAAGTGAATCAGTGAAATGTTAGTTTTCAGAAAGTGTGAGTTTGAGGGGCTGAATGGCAGTGTAATAACAAACAAGCTGCAGGCAATGACTGCAAATTGAATATCTCATTGGGACAAACACACAGCTCCAAAGGTGATTGAATGATCCCTTGGGCGCAGGGCCACTTGCACCCACACACACACAGTTCCCCACCAACACGAGCTCTGTAGGAGATTTCGCTCTATATTTGATGACAGTGAAATGGGGAATATTCCCATTGATTCTCAATGCGGAATTGGTGCGGGGATCTGCGCATGTCCGGGGTAGCCCCACCCCTGCCGGTAGTCATTCTGCGATTGAGAGCGCATGCGCATCCCCTCCCCCACACTCTCCTTTTGCTCAGTGAGTGGAGACGCTTTGTTCAAACTGAGTGAAATGTCAGGGCCCAGGTCAGCGAGGAAACAGCGTTCTCATTGCAGCAGCTCATCCATTTGGGAGTGTGAGCAAAGAGGCTCAGAGATCATTACTGACTCGGGGGGAGTTCAGGGAGAATTGGGGGCTGTTTGCAAGAGGCGCAGCGGGAGCCCCATCTTGTTCCGGGACTTGGAGTGAGCGGGGGGGAAGGGAGAACTCTTTCTGGGCCTGGCTGATTCTGGGGCAGGATTTGGACAGTATTTTCTTTATTTTACTGATTAGAAATTGAAAGATTTGATTGATCTATCATTGGCCTCATCTGACCCTGATTTACAAGAGATACGTTTTCTTCCCCCTCGTTCAACAGATGAAGAGATGAGTTCCAAGATGATGATTCCTCAGCAACATGAATGTGCCGCCGTCGCCTTCTAACTGACAGTAAGGACAATATTAATCCAACATTGCAGAGACACAGACACAACATCAGCTCCACCATCACAGAGAACAGAAGCAGTCACACTTACATTCAGCTCAACTCCCAGATAAACATGTCCAATCCAACAGTCCTCATTATCCAATTGACGAAATTCAAGTAAATCTGGAACTCTGGAGAAAATGTAAATATTATTTGCAGATACACGAGAGGACAGGTGGGATAATTTTCCACAATTCACCCCTACTCTCTCATGGAATGTTGGATCAACTTGTTGCGACAACAGCATTTCATCTGTTAAGTAATCAGTATAGTATTAATTAGGCTATAGATTCAGCAATCAATGTGCAAGGATCCATTTGCACTATTTTGTAACTTTCTTCATTTTAAATATATCAGATGCAAAGCACTTGAATAAGGCTTTAACAGAAAAATGATACATTTAAATAGTTCTCGAAAAGGACAATTATCAGATTGTAAGGCCATCCTTTCATTTCACAAGTTGTGAACCTTTGGTACAAGTAAAAAGTTGGATAGTACAGATGATTGTAAAGTGCCAAATTAATCATAAACTTCTATCAAGACACCTCCCAAAACAAAATATTAAATTCCAATCCAAATATTGTGCACAATCTCAGATATAACAGTGCAGTACATGGAAATAGATGATTTGACATATCAATGTCATCAGTAAAAGTAATAATGGAAGATCAATACTGAACAGAATATTCACCATTAACTCACAAAACAGATATTGACAAGTGCAGAAAGTACAATAAAATCACGCACTTCAGAGAGGTGAACAGATAGATTAAATGCAGAATCCCATAACAGAGATAGACAGCTTAGAAAGCAAGCACACAGAACAGAGGCAGAGAGTTACAGAATCAAACTGATTTTTCTCGAACTCTTGACCCATAACAGATACAGACAGCTACAGTGGAAAACACACTCTCAAACATTCAGACACCAACAACTGCACAGGAGACAGTAAAATATGACATATATCATATACAGACAGTGAGGGTAAAACAGACTTACACATTCTCTCTCACAGTATACAGTAAATATACATTATCTATCACAGAGAGACAGTGAGGGTAAAATATACTCACATTTTACATGCACGTGCTCACTCACAAGTAACTTAGTAGGAAGCACTGAATATGCATTTTATGTCACAGAGTATAAGGGTGACACACACACTCACTCTCACAGCAATAACTGAGTATTGAGCAGTAAATTATATGTCCTACATAGCACAGAGAAACAGTGAGGTTTATACACACTCACTCACACTCTGTCTCACATACACCCTCTCACAGAAACCCAAGCACTGTCTCTCCCACACACACTCACAAATCAATAACTGAGCAGTAATCAATAAAATATTAATTATATATCAGAGAGAGACTGTGAGGTTAATACGCACTCACTCTCTCATACACTCTCCCTCTCTCTCACACACACCAGTCACTGAGCAGTAATCAATTAAATATGGTAGATATACCAGAGATACAGTGAGGGTAAAACATGCACTCACTCTCTCACTCACACTCTCTCACTCAGACAGTCACACAGCAGTAACTGAGCAGTAAGCTGTAAAATGTGTTATACATCATAGAGAGACAAGTGAGGGTAAAGCACACACTCACGCCGTCTCTCAAACACTGTCTCACATTTTACTGAGAAATAAGCAGTAAAATATTTGTTATATATCGCAGAGAAACAGTGAGGGTAAAATATGCGCAAACACACAGACACACACTCTGTCTCTCACACACTCTCTCATAGAAACCCGACATTGCAGAAGGAGGCCATTCAACCCATCGAGTCTGCATTGACCCTCTGAATGAGCATGCTACCTAAGACCAATCTCCCACCTTCTCCTTGTAACCCCACCAAGGGATAGTTGAGCATATCAATTCCTCCATTTTTTGGACTGTGGGAGGAAACTGGAGCACCTGAAGGAAACCCAAACAGACGCGGGAAGAATGTCCAAACTCCGCACAGACAGTCGCCTGAGGTCGGAATCAAACCCGGGTCTCTGGCGCTGTGCCACCCTGCTGCTAACACACACTCACGCTCTCTCAAACACACTCATGCTCTCTCACACACTCGGGCTCTCTCTCACACACTCGGGCTCTCTCTCACACACTCGGGCTCTCTCTCACACACTCGGGCTCTCTCTCACACACTCGGGCTCTCTCTCACACACTCGGGCTCTCTCTCACACACTCGGGCTCTCTCTCACACACTCGGGCTCTCTCTCACACACTCGGGCTCTCTCTCACACACTCGGGCTCTCTCTCACACACTCGGGCTCTCTCTCACACACTCGGGCTCTCTCTCACACACTCGGGCTCTCTCTCACACACTCGGGCTCTCTCTCACACACTCGGGCTCTCTCTCACACACTCGGGCTCTCTCTCACACACTCGGGCTCTCTCTCACACACTCGGGCTCTCTCTCACACACTCGGGCTCTCTCTCACACACTCGGGCTCTCTCTCACACACTCGGGCTCCCTCTCACACACTCGGGCTCTCTCTCACACACTCGGGCTCTCTCTCACACACTCGGGCTCTCTCTCACACACTCGGGCTCTCTCTCACACACTCGGGCTCTCTCTCACACACTCGGGCTCTCTCTCACACACTCGGGCTCTCTCTCACACACTCTGGCTCTCTCTCACACACTCGGGCTCTCTCTCACACACTCGGGCTCTCTCTCACACACTCGGGCTCTCTCTCACACACTCGGGCTCTCTCTCACACACTCGGGCTCTCTCTCACACACTCGGGCTCTCTCTCACACACTCGGGCTCTCTCTCACACACTCGGGCTCTCTCTCACACACTCGGGCTCTCTCTCACACACTCGGGCTCTCTCTCACACACTCGGGCTCTCTCACACACACTCGGGCTCTCTCACACACACTCGGGCTCTCTCACACACACTCGGGCTCTCTCACACACACTCGGGCTCTCTCACACACACTCGGGCTCTCTCACACACACTCGGGCTCTCTCACACACACTCGGGCTCTCTCACACACACTCGGGCTCTCTCACACACACTCGGGCTCTCTCACACACACTCGGGCTCTCTCACACACACTCGGGCTCTCTCACACACACTCGGGCTCTCTCACACACACTCGGGCTCTCTCACACACACTCGGGCTCTCTCACACACACTCGGGCTCTCTCACACACACTCGGGCTCTCTCACACACACTCGGGCTCTCTCACACACACTCGGGCTCTCTCACACACACTCGGGCTCTCTCACACACACTCGGGCTCTCTCACACACACTCGGGCTCTCTCACACACACTCGGGCTCTCTCACACACACTCGGGCTCTCTCACACACACTCGGGCTCTCTCACACACACTCGGGCTCTCTCACACACACTCGGGCTCTCTCACACGCACACTCGGGCTCTCTCACACGCACACTCGGGCTCTCTCACACGCACACTCGGGCTCTCTCACACGCACACTCGGGCTCTCTCACACGCACACTCGGGCTCTCTCACACGCACACTCGGGCTCTCTCACACGCACACTCGGGCTCTCTCACACGCACACTCGGGCTCTCTCACACGCACACTCGGGCTCTCTCACACGCACACTCGGGCTCTCTCACACGCACACTCGGGCTCTCTCACACGCACACTCGGGCTCTCTCACACGCACACTCGGGCTCTCTCACACGCACACTCGGGCTCTCTCACACGCACACTCGGGCTCTCTCACACGCACACTCGGGCTCTCTCACACGCACACTCGGGCTCTCTCTCACGCACACTCGGGCTCTCTCTCACGCACACTCGGGCTCTCTCACACGCACACTCGGGCTCTCTCACACGCACACTCGGGCTCTCTCACACGCACACTCGGGCTCTCTCACACGCACACTCGGGCTCTCTCACACGCACACTCGGGCTCTCTCACACGCACACTCGGGCTCTCTCACACGCACACTCGGGCTCTCTCACACGCACACTCGGGCTCTCTCACACGCACACTCGGGCTCTCTCACACACACACTCGGGCTCTCTCACACACACACTCGGGCTCTCTCACACACACACTCGGGCTCTCTCACACACACACTCGGGCTCTCTCACACACACACTCGGGCTCTCTCACACACACACTCGGGCTCTCTCACACGCACACTCGGGCTCTCTCACACGCACACTCGGGCTCTCTCACACGCACACTCGGGCTCTCTCACACGCACACTCGGGCTCTCTCTCACACGCACACTCGGGCTCTCTCTCACACACACTCAGGCTCTCTCTCTCACACACTCAGGCTCTCTCTCACACGCACACACTCAGGCTCTCTCTCACACGCACACACTCAGGCTCTCTCTCTCACACACTCAGGCTCTCTCTCTCACACACTCAGGCTCTCTCTCTCACACACTCAGGCTCTCTCTCTCACACACTCAGGCTCTCTCTCTCACACACTCAGGCTCTTTTCATTTTCATTAACGAAGCTGGGCAAGTGGTTGAAGTATCGTTGGGGGAGCATTTTGCAGACAGTGATCATAATTCATTAAGTACAAGATGGTTCTGAAAAAGGAGATGGGTGGGCCTGAGATCAAAGTTCTCAACTGGAGGAAGGCTGATTTTAATACGATCAGATATGATTTGGCCAGAGTGGATAGGGAGTAGACACCTTTAGATAAATCTGTGACAGAACAGTGGGACACATTCAACAAGGAACTAGGGAGAGTACAGGCTCAACATGTTCCAATCAAGAAAAGGGTGGGATCAACAAATCCAGTCAACCATGGATATTGAGGGATATACAGCGTTAGATAAGTAGAAAAGGGGAGGCTTGTGGGAGATATCGAGGATTCAAAAGAGGAGAAGCACGACAGGTATACAGAATGTGCCAGAGGGAACTTAAAACAGAAATGCAGAGAGCAAAAAGGGGATATGAAAGGATACAGGCGGGTAAAATGAATTTGTTTTACAAATACATTCAGGGTAAAATAATAATTCGGGACAGAGTAGGGCCCATGACAGAGCACAGTGGAAACTTATGTGTGGAACCAGAGTGTTTCGAAATTAGTATTTTGTGTCAGTGTTCACTATGGAGGTTTGTCCTCTAACTCGCCATGCTTAATCTTCAAATGGCTTTGACATTTTGAAGGTTTTAAACTTTAATTTGCCAGTAATTCCCTGCGTGTAACACCCATGAACCTTGAATCCTGATTGCAGTGGCACAATTTATAAACACACCCCTCAAATGTGCTGCTTTGTTCCTGTTTTCAGCTTCTTCATGGGTTGTTCACCAGAGGCCCTGGAGTTCACACCAGCACTGCTGGCAGCAGCAAAATGGAGGAATCTGTCACGCACGCAGAACACGTGACGTCAGCGTGCGGGGCGCGGGACGTGTGACCTGCTCTCTGCCACCACTTCCAGTGGGAGGTCTCCAGAATATTCTGAAACAAACTGGCCTGGGACAGCGCACTGACATCAGGAGGAGCCAGTCCCCCTTGCTGGGCTCTGGGACAGCGCGCTGACATCAGGAGGAGCCAGTCCACCTTGCTGGGCTCTGGGACAGCGCGCTGACATCAGGAGGAGCCAGTCCCCCTTGCTGGGCTCTGGGCCTGTGCACTGACATCAGGAGGAGCCAGTCCCCCTTGCTGGGCTCTGGGACAGCGCGCTGACATCAGGAGTGGCCAGTCCCCCTTGCTCGGCTCTGGGCCTGTGCACTACATGACAAGGCCGGAATGCGGGGAATGGCTCAAATTTCACACGGCCATCATGATCGGCATTTGTAAACACTTGTCGTGACCATTGGCCATTCCTCCCGCGATCTGGATCACCGTCATCCTCCTGAAACCTTGACGAGATCCACCCACCGGTCACGACCCTGAGCTTGAAAACCCCGGGCCGATGGTACCCTTGTCTCTATTAGCCAAGGCACAGAGTTTAAGAAAAGGCAAGTTATGCTGGAACTGAGTAAAACATTGGTTAGGCCGCACAGAGTAATACTCACACGAACAGTGTATCAGAGAGTGAGTAACTCCCACACTCACAATGTATCAGAGAGTGAGTAAATCACACACACACTGTATCAGAGAGTGAGTAAATCCCACACTCTCACACTGTATCAGAGACTGAGTACATCTCACACTCACACTGTATCAGAGAGTGAGTAAATCCCACACTCACACACACTGTATCAGAGAGTGAGTAAATCCCACACACACTGTATCAGAGAGTGAGTAAATCCCACACTCTCACACTGTATCAGAGAGTGAGTAAATCCCACACTCTCACACTGTATCAGAGAGTGAGTAAATCCCACACACACACTGTATCAGAGAGTGAGTAAATCCCACACTCACACACTGTATCAGAGAGTGAGTAAATCCCACACTCACACTGTGTCAGAGAGTGAGTAAATCCCACACACACTGTATCAGATAGTGAGTAAATCCCACACTCACACACTGTGTCGGAGAGTGAGTAAATCCCACACACACACACTGTATCAGAGTGAGTAAATCCCACACACACTGTATCAGATAGTGAGTAAATCCCACACTCACACACTGTGTCAGAGAGTGAGTAAATCCCACACTGTATCAGAGAGTGAGTAAATACCACACTCAAACTGCATCAAAGAGTGAGTAAATCCCACACTCACACACTGCATTAGAGAGTGAGTACATCCCACACTAACACACTGTATCAGAGTGAGTAAATCCCACACTGTATGAGAGTGAGTAAATCACACACTTTATCAAAGAGAGAGTAAATCCCACACTCACACACTGTATCAGAGAGTGAGTATATCCCACACTCACACACTGTATCAGAGAGTGAGTAAATCCCACACATACACACTGTATCAGAGAGTGAGTAATTCCCACACACACTGTGTCAGAGAGAGAGTAAATCCCACACTCACACACTGTATCAGAGAGTGAGTAAATCCCACACTCACACACTGTATCAGGGAGTGATTAAATCCCACACTCACACACTGTATCAGAGAGTGAGTAAATCCCACATTCACACACTGTATCAGAGAGTGAGTAAGTCCCACACTCACACACTTAATCAGAGAGTGAGTAAATCCACACATACACACACTGTATCAGAGAGTGAGTAAATCCCACATTCACACTGTATCAGAGTGAGTAAATCCTACACACACTGTATCAGAGAGTGAGTAAATCCCACATTCTCACACTGTATCAGGGAGTGAGTAAATCCCACATTCACACACTGTATCAGAGAGTGAGTAAATCCCACACACTCACACTGAATCAGAGTGAGTAAATCCCACACTCACACACTGAATCAGAGAGTGAGTAAATCCCACACTCACACACTGTATCAGAGAGTGAGTAAATCCCACACTCACACACTGTATCAGAGAGTGAGTAAATCCCACACTGTATCAGAGAGTGATGTAGAAATGCCGGCATTGGACTGGGGTGAGCACAGTAAGAAGTTTTACAATACCAGGTTAAAGTCCAACAGGTTTATTTCAAACACGAGCTTTCGGAGCACTGCTCCTTCCTCAGGTGAATCGAGAGGTATGTGAATCATACATCCCGTAACTCTCCATTCACCTGAGGAAGGAGCAGTGCTCCGAAAGCTTGTGTTTGAAACAAACCTGTTGAACTTTAACCTGGTGTTGTAAGATTTCTTCCTGTGTATCAGAGAGTGAGTAAATCCCACAGTCACACACTGTATCAGAGTCAGTAAATCCCACACTCACACTGTATAAAGAGAGTGAGTTAATCCCACACTCACACTGTATCAGAGAGTGAGTAAATCCCACACTCACACTGTATCAGAATCAGTAAATACCACACTCACACACTGTATAAGAGAGTGAGTAAATACCACACTTACACACTGTATCAGAGAGTGAGTAAATCCCACACACGCACTGTATCAGTGAGTGAGTAAATCCCACACTCACACTGTATCAGAGAGTGAGTAAATCCCACACTCACACTGTATCAGACAGTGAGTAAATCCCACACTCACACACTGTATCAGACAGTGAGTAAATCCCACACACACACTGTATCAGTGAGTGAGTAAATCCCACACTCAAACACTGTATCAGAGAGAGAGTAAATCCCACACTCACACTGTATCAGACAGTGAGTAAATCCCACACTCACGGACTATATCAGAGAGTGAGTTAATCCCACAATGACACGCTGTATCAGAGAGTGAGTAAATCCCACACTCACACACTGTATCGGAGAGTGAGTAAATCCCATACTCACACACTGTATGAGAGAGTGAGTAAATTCTACACTCACAAAATGTATCAGAGTATGTAAATCCCACACTCACACCCTGTATGAGAGAGTGAGTAAATCCCACACACACACAATGTATCAGAGTATGTAAATCCCACACTCTCACACTGTATCAGAGAGTGAGTAAATCCCACACACAGACAATGTATCAGAGTATGTAAATCCCACGCACACATTTATCAGAAAGTGCATCCACACTCAGACACTCTATCAGAGTAAATACCACACTCCGTGTCAGACATTGTTTAAATCCCACACTCACACACTTCATCAGAGAGTGAGTAAATCTTACATTCAGACTGTATTAGAGAGTGAGTAAATCTTACATTCAGACTGTATTAGAGAGTGAGTAAATCTCACACTCACACATATTTCAAGACACTCCCAGTTCCTGAAGGAATCCCGCACAGTCCCTCTGTGGTGAAGGGTCCCTCTCACCGACAGCCTGGTGACATTTCCCGGTGAATCTTTACCGACTGACAAACTGGGACTGGAGACATTCTTTCTGAAATTTATTTCCCGTTTGTCGTAAGGAGGTTTCTGATTGGTGGAAAATCTTAAATCTGATTGGTCTGGTCACATATCCAATCAAATAAACAGAACATAACTGGCTGTCCTCATTTTCACATTGTCCAATCACAATCATTCCTTTCCCCATTCCTCATTAGCATAGATGTGAGTCTCTGTCTATTTAATCAGCGCTCGGAAGGGGTTTGCTTTATTTCTGGGTGAAACTGAAGATGGCTGACGAGAAGAAACCAACATCGAAACCAGCTGCCAAGAAGGGAGCCAAGAAAGTCATTAAGAAACCGGCAGTAAAGGGCGGCAAGAAGCGGCGAAGGTCGAGGAAGGAGAGTTACTCCATCTACATCTACAAAGTGATGAAGCAGGTTCACCCCGACACCGGCATCTCCTCCAAGGCCATGAGCATCATGAACTCGTTCGTCAACGATATTTTCGAGCGTATCGCGGGTGAGGCTTCCCGCCTGGCCCATTACAACAAGCGCAGCACCATCAGCTCCCGGGAGATCCAGACCGCCGTGCGCCTGCTGCTGCCCGGGGAACTGGCCAAGCACGCCGTGTCGGAAGGGACAAAGGCGGTCACCAAGTACACCAGCTCCAAGTAAAACTGCACAATGGACTGAAAACCACCCCAAACACAACGGCTCTTTTAAGAGCCACCCACAATCTCTATGAAAAAAGCTGCACCATCTTTTCCCGCATTGACTTCATGAGAAATCTCTTTGTGGAGGATAGAGATTTGTCCCGTTCCAGAATGTTGTGAATGTGGCTTCATATCCGCCCGTCACAGACAGTTTCACACAGAAGAGACACTCAAACTGAATTGAGAGCGGATTTTAAACCCAGTCTGGTATTAGCGATGGACAATGAGGAGAAACACAATTTCAGGAGGGAATTTTTTAAATTTAATGATAAATATATTCAGAGTTTAACAGCAGGTGAGTTGAATTGAGGAGGAAATTATTATTTTGTTTCTCTCGGGTGACCTGGTTCCCGCTCCCGGAACAGAGTAAAGGCGGGAATGAAGAGGTTATTTTCGGGCTGATGTGTTTATTCCGCAGTTTTCCCAGGGGACGGAATCAGCGAGATTTGAGCACACACGGGACCTGTGTCCATTGCAGCGCTTTAAGATCTGCCTCTCCCCGGCCCTCCCTATTCTCCGGACACAAAGCTGCCTGTTCCACCGGCGGGATAGAGTCGGGGATTCTCTCCACACTTCCCAGTGTAACATTCCCGGCCGCTTTCAGGAGAGAGGCTCAGAAATCAGCCCTTTCTCTCTGTCCCTGTGTAGCCTGTGTGAAGGAGTTGGTTGGTAATCTCTATGTTTCTGCTTTTGCAGTCAGCTGAGATTGGCTCCGTTTTAAATTGCTGAACGGGGTCTTATTACCGCCGGTTACAGATAAGAGACTGACAAATTCAAACTTCCTAAAATAGAGCCAGGATTCTGGGAGGGAAAATCCAATAAACAGATCACAAAGTGTGAGATTCAAATAGTTTACTCAACATTGAACCGTTCCGTTATTTGGGATTTTCTTTAACCGAAATTGGCGGGAGTTTCGTATTTGAAAATGTCAGCCAATCAAAACCTCCAGATTCTTCTCCCTAACCTGTGATTGGTTAATTGTTGACTGCCCTTAAGTTTTTAAATATAATTTGTTTCCACAGACAAATACCAGAATATTCTGAACATGAATAAATGTAACGTCTGCTCCACACAAGTTACAGGGAAGAGTGTCGCCAGCTCCTCACACACAGTCCGGACATTGTCACTGACAGAGCACAGAGACACAGACAGGCCATCAGTTCCACAGTCTCAGGCAGCAGAAATAGTTCCAGAGACACATTTTCAACCCATCAATCAAACAACAGGAGAGACAGACGCTGTGTCCATGTCAGCCTAACTCAATACCGCTGACAGGAGGCCCCATAAATCCCACTGCAAATTCTCACCCACTCTCATCCTCACTGTATCAGTTCCACAATGGAAATAATCAATATCAGAGAAAACTGGTTTCCGGTTAAGAATTACACAATTAACCTTAATAATGTACTCTGAGATTCGAGTTAAATACGAGTCACATCACTCACATCAGGGATGGCTGTACTAATCCCCAGAGTGTGTCCTCACAAATACATTAGATGCAAATCCAAATATCAGGTGCATTCTCAGTTTGAGATATGCTGAATGTGACAAAGATACAAATTCTGATTCTCAATCAAAACTCACCTAATTTATGAAAATAAAAGACACAATATAATTTCGATGACTTGAGAACTGAGCTGTAACTTGCAAACTATTGCAAAATCCTCACTCACTCAGTTCCAGATGGAAGATACTGCAGCAATTCCAGACTGTGGTCCATTTTACATTCATGTCAGAATTCTGACTCAGAATCAGTCTGAGTGTCACAGATCAAATCAATGTGAGCATCTTGAGTTAAACTTCCAGAGCAATCCAGTATCAGATTGTAGGTTACATTATCTTTCACAATTATGTTTGATATTAAATGCCGGTCCAAAGCTATCACACATTGTTTGCTTAAAACCTCCCACAGCAATGGTCTCTTTCTGTGCTGGAGATTTACGTGAAATGAATGCAAACTTATAAACTGTCCCTGAGATTGAAAGGTCACATCCTGAATCGCATCCTCACATTGAGCCACAGAGCCTGACAAGTACAGGATAATTCGCAAACAGTTGTTGAGAGTAAGATCCATCCTCACACTAGAAATGGTTAAAAGACTCTCAGAGTGGAAACAATAATGATATGCAAGTGAAATGAAAATCGCTTATTGTCACGAGTCGGCTTCAAAGAAGTTACTGTGACAAGCACCTAGTCGCCACATTCCGGCGCCTGTTTGGGGAGGCTGGTATGGGAACCGTGCTGCTGGCCTGCCTTGGTCTGCTTAAAGGCCAGCGATTTAGCCCAGTGTGCTAAACCAGCTCCTAAATGGAAAGATTGGAAGACTGATGGAAGACTGCTCGAACACACACAGGTATACACACACACAGATATACACACGTATACACTCAGATACACACACAGTATACAGGCCCTCACACATTATATTCACAGAGTTACACACACACGTACACTTAAACATACACACACAGGTATACACACAGGTGTATATATATACACGTGTACACACAGTACACAGAGCCACACACATTTAGAACATAGAACAGTACAGCACAGAACAGGCCCTTCGGCCCTCGATGTTGTGCCGAGCAATGATCACCCTACTCAACCCCACGTATCCACCCTATACCCGTAACCCAACAACACCCCCCCCCCCCACCTTAGCCTTACTTTTTAAGGACACTGCGGGCAATTTAGCATGGCCAATCCACCTAACCCGCACATCTTTGGACATTATACTCACACAGTTGTACACACCCGCACACACAGGTATATACACACAGGCACATAAACATTCACTCATATTCTCAAATACACACACATATATAGAAACACATATGTGCACACACACAGATATACACAGAGACACTTACATTGCATCAGAGAAATAATTTATCCAGCTACAGTGAAGTAACAGCGATATATTTCCAAAACAGGGTGTTGAGTGGCTGGAGGAGAGCCTCCAGGTCGTGGTGTCGCTGTGTGTCGGCCGCCCTTGTCCCTCTCTAGATGGTGGTGGATGTGGGTTTGGAAGGTGTTGCCAAAGGAGCCTTGGTGACTTCCTGCAGTGAATCCTGTAGCTGGTATACACGCTGCCAATCTGCATCAGTGGTGGAGCGAGTGAGGGTTTACAGATGGGATGCCGATCAAGCGGGATGTCTTGTCCTAGATGGTGTCAAACTTATTCAGTGTTGTTGAAATTGCAAATATTAAAGGAAATGAAAATTATTCCATTACATTTCTGATTTATGCCGTGTCGACGGGGTTTGGGGAGCCAGGGAGTGAGTGACTCCCCACAGGAGTACGAGTCTTTGACCTGCCTTGCAGCTACAGTATTTATATGAAAATGAAAATCACTTATTGTCATGAGCTAGTCACCACATTCGGGCGCCTGTTTGGGGAGGCTGTCACGGGAATTGAACCGCGCTGCTGGCTTGCCTTGGTCTGCTTTCAAAGCCAGCGATTAGCCCTGTGAGCTAAACAGCCCCTACCAGTTCAGTTGGTTCATGAACAGTTCAGTTGCTGGCCAATGCCAATCAGTAAGATGTTGGTAGTAGGGTTTCAGTGATGGTAATTCCGGTGAATGTCAAGGGGTGATCGTTATATTCTCACTTATTATGAAAGATGAAAATATGAAAATCGGTTATTGTCGCAAGTATTGTCGCAAAATAAGTTACTGTGAAAAGCCCCTAGTCGCCACATTCCGGCACCTGTTCGAGAGGCTGGCACGGGAGTGATCTTTTCTGGAAATTTTCAGCCCAAACCTGGATAGTGTCCAGGATTGCTGCATTTGGATATGGACTGTTTCATTAACAGAGGAGTTGTGAATGGTGCTGAACATTGTTAAATCACGGAAAGCCTGAGATTGTGGGTGTTTGCAACATTTACAGCGTGTGTCCCTGTGTGAGTACATGCCATTTCAGACATTGATTGCACATATTAAGTGTTTGCTGGAAGGGGGAAGCTGAGTTTTAAAAAAAAGCCGCGTCCTGTAAAGAAATGTCAGATCAGACAAACTTGTGGCGAGCAGCTGAATATTTATTTTTACTTTAACGGAAAGTGTTTCGTTTTACTGTACCGGATATTAAGAAAAGTAACTAGCAGAGAATGGTTTCGATCCATCGACCCAGCACGCTTCCGCTGCGCCACTCTGCTCCTTGTTATTATTGTGTTGTAGCGACACAATTCTTCACTTCCGCAGCGTTGTTCATCAGGAGCACATGTGCTCGACAGCGCACCCTGGCGGCACAATTCCACTGTGTCACTCACCAACAATGGAACACACACAGCAGCAGGACACTGTCAGCTTACACAGGGTAACACACACGCAAAGGAGAATCGACTGTCTGATCATATATAGAAAGTGTTCCCTCCTAAAATCTACCCTGTTTCCTCTTGTGTAACTGTGTTCTCTGCATCTTCGCTCTGTTATTGAAAGGTTTTCCCTGAGGTTTATTAAACTGCTTTCCGATATTTAAGTATATTCTCTCGCGCTGAAGTGTGATTTCTACCGTGGGACCGAGATCTCTACTGTGTAACTGCTCTCTGCTGTGGAATATGATCTCTGCTGTGAACTGGGCACTCCGCTGGGAAACTGCGATCTCTCCTGTGGAAATGTGCTCTCTGCTGTGGGACTGTGTTCTCTGCTGTCAAACTGTGCTCTCTGCTGAGGAAATGTGGACCAGATGTGATGCAGCTGAGGATGATGAGTGATGTATGGTGGACATTGTGAACTTACTGGCCAGAAACTTCCGAACCCTATTTTTGTTTTTAATGGACAGCTACGATCCACGTGTTTATTCTGAGACACAACAATGAATAAAAGTGAATCAGTGCTCAGCAGTTCGAACATCCCACACCTCCGGTTTGTTCTTATTGAGAACCCCGTCCTCAATTGAAATTTTTGCTCTAAGAATTGGACCACCGCCGCCTGTGAATACGGCAGCAATACCTCCAAGATGTGATCTGGAACAGAATCACAGAATAATGCAATGTCCCCTCGTGAAAGACCCTTCAAGTGAGGGGAACAGGTGCTCCCTATCCGCCCTGTCTATACCTATCATAATCTTGTGCAGCTCGATCAGATCACACCTCAGTCATCTCTGTTCCTGGGAGAGAAGAAAAACGAACCTCTCTCCATATCTTAAAAGCAAGCAAGCAACAGCCTGCTGATTCACCTCCGCACCCCATTCAGTGCAGTAACATATTTCATATGACGTGTTGACCAGAATTGCACACGGTACTCCAGCTGTGGCCTCACCAACATTCTATACAACTCCAACATGACCTGTCTGCTTTTGTAATCCATGCCCCGATTGATAAAGACAAATTGATCAGATGCTTTTTCCAGCACCCTATTAACCTGCCCTTCTGCCTTCAGAGATCTATGGACAAACACTCCAAGGCCACTTTGTTCCTCAGGACTTCCCAGTGTCAGGCCATTCACATTAATCCTATAATAATATAACATTCTTTATTGTCACAAATAGGCTTATATTAACACTGGAATGAAGTTACTGCAAAATGCCCTAACAAATGGATCACATCTCATTTTCAGCGTTAAATTCCATCAGCCACTTTTCTGCCCATTTGACCATCCCGTCTATACCTGTAGCTCAAGACCCTCAATCTCACTGTTAGCTTGAAACTCAGTGAAAGGATTTCACCACCTCTCGGAATCTGATCACCGCCTCAATCCTAACATTCAGCTTGGGTGGGCAGACAAGACAACTTCCTTCCCGCAGCCCCCCAGCACAGACTGGATAATATCCCAAACTCCTATCCTGCTATTGTCACATTGCTCCCCCACCTTGTTCTCTTCACAAAACTCCAGGAATGTTCGACCAAATCTTCAGACCTTTGATTCTCTCTTCAAACGACATCTTGTCCCTGACTAAGACCATCCTGGGAAGAGGGGCTTGACATTACGAGTTTCTCCGCAGACATCCAGTTGCTGTTGATGGACCAAAAGAGGCCTCAAACCTGAAAGTGTTTCAGGCCTGTGAGCATGTCCCCAATAAACAGTGCATTCAGTACCTGCAGAGTAGACAACAATGCAGAGAAGGTTGAGCAATTTCAGCGTCACAATTCTCTGGACATAGAGGATTCAAAATAAAACTTATTGAAAATACTGAACAGATCCTCTGAGAGCAGGACTCAAGTCAAAGGGGAAAATCCAATGGATTTCTAGTGGAAAGATTTAACAACTGGATGATGGCAGCTGAAATTTGTCCTTGCGTTACAATCTCTGTAGATATTGTACTGAATTGAAACCTGCAATAGGCATACTTTTCGACTAGAAATCCAACACATTTCCCCCTGTTATGGAAGTTGTCAATCGCACAGATGGTCAAACGGAATAAGGTTCGGCTGGGATTTTAATCCATATTTTTCTTTAGGGAACAGACACTTCAACGGTCTAAGCTGCAGAGTGTGAGGATGTTCAGCTAATCACAAGGCAATGCTGGAAATACTTTACTGACCTGTAGTATCTGTGAAAAGAGAAATAGTTAACATTTCACATCCTGACCTTTCATTGCAATGACCTGTTTCTCTCTCCACAGAAGCTGCCGGATCAGCTGAATATTTCCAGCATTTTCTGTCTTTGTTTCAGATTTGCAGCATCCGCAGTATATTGTTTTTTGGGCCAAAGGACAATGAGTTGCCTTTCCTGCCCTCAGGGTTATTGCAGGTCTCTCTGGCTGTGGCTGTCGCTGATTCAGGCCAAACATTTACATTCTATCATTAATTGTCCGTGAGAATGGGCGGTGGGGTGATTCTGGAACCGCTGCAAGTCCATATGGTGTATGTACACACACAGTGCTGTTAGGGAGGGTTCCAGGTTTGGATGGTGCCCCGCGGAGGAAAAGTCAATGTCAGGAGTGGGATTCGAGCCCAGACCTCCAGAGGAGACTGCGACCTGAACTCGGCTATCCTGACGTATTCGAAAGGTTAGGTGCGATTGGGCCGAAATCGCGTGCTCTTTCCGAGGGTAGGTACCGACTCGATGGGCCGAATGGCCTCCTTCTGCACTGGAGGCATTCTATGATTGCTTAAACAAGGTGAAAATGGCAGCATCAGGGTACAAGGACAAGTTAAGGTCGCAGACCCGACTAAGTGTCCTATGTAATGACACATAGAACATGAGAAATAATTAGATAAATACATTTATTGTGGACTGGTGCCATCTGCTGGCTGAACGGGAGCGGTGCGACACGGACACTTTCATTCAGAAGCGTTTTTAATTGGAGTGAAATAACGGAAACAATGTAAGTATTTGTAACGAAACAGTTTATAAAACTAATCTAAAGAACCAAAAGGATACAACCCAAATCAGTGAGCGATGGTGGTATAGTGGTGAGCATAGCTGCCTTCCAAGCAGTTGACCCGGGTTCGATTCCCGGCCGTCGCAATAACAAATTAGAAACTTTTCCGCCCCTTCATTAGTTTCAAACCGAGGAAGAGAAACAGTTTCTCACTCAGAATTTCTGCCCAATTAGGGAGGGGAGTGAAATAAGTAACTTTATCATCATTTGTAACGTGGTTTCAATATGGACAGGGGAGTGAAATAAGTAACTTTCTCATCATTTTTAACGTGGTTTCAATATGGACAGTGTTCCACTATTCACCCACAAGCCGTCAAACAACAGCTAAAAGTCACAGCTTTTTCACCAGCCTCATAATGTGGACGAAAAACACAACAGACACGTTACAGACGAGGATGCGATTTGAAGCCACGTGTACAGAGCACAATGAATTATTGTGCATCACCTTTACTGCATGGGCCTTAAAATCCCTCAATCTAACGACTTTGCGTTTCTTTCGCACAGTTGGGTGTAAATAAAACATGAATCTATGAGGGGAAACACTAACTGCTCAGCAGTTGGGCTTGTGGCGCAACGGTAGCGCGTCTGACTCCAGATCAGGACGTTGCGTGTTCAAATCACGTCAAGCTCACTGTGTTCCAAGAATTTCTCTCTCTGTGGTTGTGTTCTGGAAATGACTCCCTTCAAAACCACAATGCTGGTAATTTTTTCCCGGCTATATCAGATTTACCCGCTCAGTTTATATTTTTGAGCAGTTTCATTAAATATCAGGGGATTCGGCAAGTTCAGTCGGTAGAACATCGGACTCCACGACGAGGGTTCGAGCCGCACGTTGGGCGTTTCCATATTATTATCTGAGAATATTGAACCAACTGTTTGGGCAGCATGGAAACACAGTGGTTAGCACAGTTGCTTCACGGCCCCAGGTTCGATTCCCGCCTTGCTGCCCATGGGTGAGACCAGAACTACTGGTCAGTTAAAAACAAGGATGTTACCCTTTTCCGACGGAGATGAGGAAATTTCTCACTTTCAGAGAGTTGTGCGTCTTTGGAACTCTGCCTCAGAAGGCGGTGGAAACGGGACATTGATTATTTTTCAGGCGGAGATGGGGAAATTCTTGTTCAGCAAATAAATCAAAGGTTTATCGGGCTTACATACAACCATTCCATTCAGCCAGTTACCTGGGTGCACAAGCACTGGGTGCGGTTTTTATTTGATATATCAGTTCCACACCATGGTGAAACGGTCTTAAAATATCGCTTTCATTTCTTCACGTGTTCTGCACTGAAATATTCGCTGCAATACCTTCACTGGAGCGCCACCTTCCTCCCGATTTCAGTCAATGACACCATCCGGGCTCATCCGGATTTTTGAACCCGGGACCTCTCACATTTTATCGCAGCTGAGACTCAATGTCAATGTCAGGAGTGGGATTCGAACCCTCGCCTCCAGAGGAGACTGCGACCTGATGTATCCAAACGGATCGGAGGGGATTGCGCCGAGTTGGGGTGCGCTTTCCGAGGGTCAGTGCAGACTGGATGGGCCGAATGGTCTCCTTCTGCACTGGAGGGATTCTATAATTACTTAAACGGGGTGTAAACGGCAGCATCGGGACACAAGGACAAGGTGAGGTCTCAGGCCAGAGCAAGAGTCCTATGTAATGACACACAGAACATCAGAAATAAATACATTTATTGTGGACTGGTGCCATCTCCTGGCTGAACCGGAGCCGTCCGACACGGACACTTTCATTAGAACATAGATGTGGAGATGCCGGCGTTGGACTGGGGTGAGCACAGTAAGAAGTCTTACAACACCAGGTTAAAGTCCAACAGGTTTGTTTCAAACACGAGCTTTCGGAGCACAGCTCCTTCTTCAGGTGAATGGAAAGGCTTGTTCCAGAAATGTTTATATAGACACAGTCAGAGATGCCCCGGAATGCGAGCACCTGCAGGCAATCAAATCATCAAAGATGCAGAGAGAGAGGTAACTCCAGGTTAAAGAGGTGTGAATTGTCCCAAGCCAGTTCAGTCGGTAGGCCTCTGCAAGTCCAGGCTTGTTGGTGGGGGCCGAATGTAATGCGACATGAATCCCAGATCCCGGTTGAGTCCGCATTCATGCGTGCGGAACTTAGCTATAAGTTTTTGCTCAGCAATTTTGCGTTGTCGCGTCTCCTGAAGGCCTCCTTGTAGAATGCTGACCCGGAGATCAGAGGCTGAATGTCCTTGACTGCTGAAGTGTTCCCCAACTGGAAGGGAACAGTCCTGCCTGTTGATAGTCGCACGATGCCCGTTTATTCGTTGTCGCAGTGTCTGCATGGTCTCGCCAATGTACCAAGCTTCGGGACATCCTTTCCTGCAGCGTATGAGGTAGACTACATTGGTCGAGTCGCACGAGTATGCGCCGCGTACCTGGTGGGTGGTGTTTCCACGTGTAATGGTGGTGTCCATGTCGATGATCTGGCATGTCTTGCAGAGATTACCCTGGCAGGGTTTTGTGGTGTTGTGGTTGCTGTTCTGAAGGCTGGGTAATTTGCTGCAAACAATGGTTTGTTTGAGGTTGCGCGGTTGTTTGAAGGCCAGTAGTGGGGGTGTGGGGATGACCTTGGCAAGATGTCCATCCTCGCTGATGATGTGTTGGAGGCTGCGAAGAAGATATCGTAGTTTCTCCGCCCCAGGAAAGTACTGGACGACGAAGGGTACTCTGTCAGTGGTGTCCCGTGTTTGTCTTCTGAGGAGGTCGGTGCGGTTTTTTGCTGTGGCGCGGTGGAACTGTCGATCAATGAGTCGAGCGCCATATCCCGTTCGTACGAGGGCATCTTTCAGCATCTGTAGGTGTCTGTTGCGCTCCTCCTTGTCTGAGCAGATCCTGTGTATACGGAGGGCTTGTCCATAGGGGATGGCTTCTTTAATGTGTTTCGGGTGAAAGCTGGAGAAGTGGAGCATCGTGAGATTATCTGTGGGCTTGCGGTAAAGCGAGGTGCTGAGGTGACCGTCCTTGATGGAGACGAGTGTGTCCAAGAATGGAACTGAATTTGGAGAATAGTCCATGGTGAGTTTGATGGTGGGATGGAACTTATTGATGTCATCGTGTAGTCGTTTCAGTGATGTCTCGCCGTGGGTCCAAAGGAAAAAAATGTCATCGATGTATCTGGTGTATAGCATCGGTTGAAAGTCCTGTGTGGTGAGGAAGTCCTGTTCAAACTTGTGCATGAAGATGTTGGCATATTGAGGTGCAAATTTGGTCCCCATGGCTGTTCCGTGCGTCTGGATGAAGAATTTGTTGTCGAAGGTGAAGACGTTGTGGTCTAGAATGAAACGGATGAGTTGCAGAATTGCGTCTGGAGATTGGCAGTTGTCGGTGTTGAGGACTGAGGCTGTTGCAGCAATGCCGTCGTCATGGGGGATGCTGGTGTAGAGTGCCGAGACATCCATTGTGACGAGGAATGTTCCTGGTTCAACTGGTCCATCAACTGGATTAGAACATAGAACAGTACAGCACAGAACAGGCCCTTCGGCCCTCGATGATTACGCTATACCCATAACCCAACAACGCCCTTAACCTTACTTTTATTAGGACACTACGGGCAATTTAGCATGGCCAATCCACCTAACCCGCACATCTTTGGACTGTGGGAGGAAACCGGAGCACCCGGAGGAAACCCACGCACACATGGGGAGGACGTGCAGACTCCGCACAGACAGTGACCCAGCCGGGACCAGAACCTGGGACCCTGGAGCTGTGAAGCATTTATGCTAACCACCATGCTACCGTGCTGCCCCACGGGTCTTCAGGATCATTTTCAATTGGAGTGAAATAACATAAACATAGAAAGAAGTTTTTTTAAGAAACGATTTATCAAACTAATGCAAAGCATCAAAAGGACGTAACATTTGACAGTATGTGATGGGGGAATCCTTGTGATCATCTCTGCCTTCCAAGCAGTTGATGCGGCTTTGATTCCCGGCCATCGCAATAATAATTTGTTCGGAAGCGTTTGCGTGATTCCGTGGGTTTCGAACTGAGGAAGAAAGCCTGGAGAAAGTGAGGTGACTGGAGGCAGGAATCTTCCCTTGTTGTAAATAGTCTGGTTGGATTGTTCACATCCGTCCGAGAGGGGAAACTGTGATCTCGGTTTCTATTGTGGTTTATTATTGGATATTGTTATATATCCTTATTACCCCTCTGGGGGGTATTCCTGGAAGTTATTACATAAACATTTCCCCTTCTGGCTGTTAAATAATTTGAAAACACTGAAAAACTCCTTTACCAAATGACATGACTGTGTTAATAAAACAGAACCCATTCCAATCAGTGGAGATGTGATATTGGCATCATTAATACTCACACACCACAGCAGATGTTGTCTGTTTCCCTCAGAGAGGCAATTGAAGAGCTTCCCTATTTTGCTACTTTGAGCTTCACAATGTTGTAATGCTGTCTGCTTCATTCCTGGGACAAATGTCCGCATCACACTGGAAGCAAGACTTTGATAGTAATTTACTGAAAGGAAAAGGCGGATGTCCTACAGGGTGACAGCGACATGTTTACTTTTGGTGTGAGTGAGAATATGAATAGCAGAGGATGGCTTCGATCCATCGACCTCTGGGTTATGGGCCCAGCACGCTTCCGCTGCGCCACTCTGCTCCTTAAAGCCGCTGTGTTCGCAATTACTGCTCTGCGGTAGCCAGATAACTATTCACCTGCTCCATTGTTTTCTTAAACGAGAACCCACGTGTTGTGAAGCTCACCTTTGCTGGGGAATAACAGGAAACATCAGCACGGCTGCAACAGACAGAGAAAGACACACAGAGAAGCAGGAAAAGACTATCGGGGCACACACACAATGACACACACAAAAGGTGCCGAGCAAACCAACAAGATTCTGAGATGGACAAATTGGTTATTTCGGAAAAAGGGATTGTCTGTTGAACAAAGATAGGCACTTAAATGAATTTCCTGCTGTGTAACTGTGGTCTCTGCTGTGTCACTGCTCTCTCTGCTGTGTAACTGTTCTCTCTGTTGTGGAAATGTGTTCCCGGTTGTGGAAATATAATCCGTCTGAAGCAGAACCTTTCTCCACAATTCAGGGACGACTCAAGTACCGGCAACTCGGGCAGTCACCCGGGGCGCCCTGTGCTAGGGGCGCCATCAAAGAGTGCGGGTCCCGCGCATGCGCAGTTGGGCCGGTGCCAACCAGCGCATGTGCGGTGGCCGCCGTCCCTCAGGCCTCAGGTCATTCATTAATAATGTAGTGGATACAAAACATTATAAAACCAGCCTGGAATCACTCCAGGAAGTTCTTGCATTCCTGCGATGAACGGTGCCCCTGTGTTTGTGTGAGGAGCGGTTGAATCGGCCTTAAAAATGACCATTGGATTTGGTGAGAAGCCTTGAGAGACTCGAAATTCCCAGCTCTCCAAACGCACAATTCCACTGATTCAATTGTTTGCGGAAGAAAATCAGTTACATTGGAAATATCCTAGAAGTTCACTTTTGCTTCACATGGAACAGCTCCGAACTTCCCAGTCTCGATCCAAATTAAAGCAATTCAATCATAGAAACTGACAGCACAGAGTCCTGCCGCGGTTGTTTTATACATAAATCTGGTGGAACTTGCTGACAGCCGCGTTTTCCCTCCTCAGCTCAAAGTTCCACCTTTCCATCCAAACATTGCAGGGCTTTTATTGGAATATAATTTCTTGTAACATTGTTCATTCAAGTAGCTTTCATCCTAGTATTTTGTTTAGCCCCTGATGAATCCACAGCATCTGTTTGACTTGGATAAAGTGTAGAATAAAATATTATGTATCAATCGGTTCAATAAAATTCTGCGGAGGAAATTCTAATATAGTCAGGAAGACAGGCAGCCATAGAGCCATAGATATTTGCAGCATGGAAACAGCCCTTCGGCCCAGCTTGTTAATGCCGCCCAGTTTCTATCACTAAGCTAGTCCCACTTTCCTGCATTTGGCCCATATCCATCTATACCCACCCTCACCATGTAACATTCTCACTGATTTTTAAAAGACAAAATGATCCCCGCCCCTCCCACTGCCTCTGGCAGCCCGTTCCAGATGCTCCTCATTACCTTATTTATGCTCCTCATTATTTCATAGATCTCTATGACATGACCCGAAACCTCCTACGCTCCAGGAAAAAAAGTCCCAGCCGATCCAGCCTCCACTTTTCACTCAGACCATCAAGTCCTGGGAGCATCCTTGTAAATCACTTCTGCACTCTTTCTAGTTTAACAATATCCTTCCGGAAATAGGCTGACCAGAACTGAACACAATATTTCATGTGTGGTCTTACCAATGTCTTGAACCACTTGAACAAGACATCCTAACTCTTGTATTCAAAATTGTGACCTTAAAACCGAGCATACTGAATGCCTTCCTCACCACCCTGTCCACCTGCGACACCACCTTCAAGGAACTGTGAACCTGTACCCCTAGATCTGTTTGTTCTGTAATTCTCCCCAACACCCTACCATTAACTGAGTAGGTCAATCCCTGATTTGATCGACCAAAATGCATCACCTCCCATTTATCCAAATTAAACTCCATCTGCCAGTCATCGGCCCACTGCCCTAAGATGTTTAATAATCAGCTGAATCAATTGTTTTTTGTTCAGAGGGATGAAAGATTATGTCACTGGATTGGGAATCCAGAGGCCCGAAATAATCTTTGGGACAGGGAATAAATCCTACCATTCAGCTTCCCCACCCTCTGACATCAGCTCAGTAATATAAGCTGCTCCATTTCTTAAAGGTACATTGCTTAAACATTCTCTTCTGAAAGGTACTCCCACATGACACGTCTTACAGCGTAATTAGATCATCTGATTACCTTGTTTTCACGGCTGAGCGGCCGTTTCTGGAAAGACAAAATCTGCCAGCAATGCCCCAGATGAAGCTGGCGGCTGTTTTGGAGATTCTGAAGACGCATGTTTTCATGGTGCCAAACTCATGCCTAAAGCTGGTGTCGTGATTTAAATCGATTATCAGACAGAGGATTAGTAATATCAGTATAGAGATTTGTGCAAGACAATTTACTCCTCAGGACAGTTGAACTCGGAATCTAAACTCCATCCTAGATCCGGATACACTACACCAATCATCAGGTCGCCCTCAATAAGTGGCCCAACGCGGAGACGCAGGAAATGGATCAACAACGGGGATAGATCCAGACCCGCAGATGCAAAGCACAATGGATTAGCAGCGCATCACCTTCACCTCTCGGCCAACTCGCCATGTAACCTGACTTCACCAAACCAGCTCATGGACTTTTAACATCCGGAATAACTAACGGAAGAAGGTTGTCCTTATACATTGGTCCAGATGTGCAGCCAGATGTAAAATGTTGGAAATATAGTTTCTGTCAGCAGATTACATTTCCATCATATCAGCTGAAGGATTGCTGTGAATGGACTGATGGGAAACACTTCAACACCGTGTCCAACATGTTTCTACACATTGTAAACAAAACATTGCGGAAAGACTGAAAGATCCAAACAATTGACCGCATCATGATGGTCATCACTCAGACGCCTTCAACATCCCGTCAATATCGGAGTGATGACGATTCAAATTTGTTATCCAAAGAATCCCTGCCGAAATTCGGCCTCTTGAGTTTGCACCGAACTTCATAAAGCGCACACGCCCTGGGCCCACTCCACCGCTTCTCCCCGTAACCCCGCACTTGCTCATGACGAAGCCACCTAACCAACATTAGACTGTGGGAGGAGACAAGATCACCCAGAAAAAAAAACCCACGCAGACACGGGGACAACGTGCAAACTCCACAATAATAGTCACGGAAGCTGGAATCCAACTATTATGAAAGGCCAACTGATAGGATGAATTGTTCAACCTCCGCATGAGTTTGGTGAGTGGGAAAATCAATGACAGATGAATGTATAATTTATAAAAATGTGAGGTTATACACTTTGGGAGCAAAACCAGGAAGGCAGATTATCATCTGAATGTCCATTAATAGGAGAGGCGAATGTGCAACGAGGCCTGGCGGTCCGCGTACACCTGTCGCTGAGGGTGAGCTTGAAGATGCAGCTGGTGGGAAAGGAGGCCAACAGTATGATTGCCTTCATCGCGGGAGGATTTCAGTGCAGGAGCAGAATGTCTTGGTGCAATTACACAGGGCCTTGGCGAGACCACGGCAGGAATATCGTGTGTACATTTGGTCTCCTTCTCTGAGAAAGGGTGTTCTTGCTGCAGAGGGAGTGCGGAGAAGGTACAGCAGAGGGATTCCTGGAATGAATGATTTGACGTATGAGGATAGATTGTGCGGTTGCGATCGCTTTCCCTGGCGTTCAGAAGGATTAGGGGGATCTCATGGAAAGCTATCGAATTCCAAAAGGACAGAAGAGTAGATGCAGGAAGAATGTCCCTGATGGTGGGGTGCTCAGAACTAGGGGTCACAGTCTGAGGGTATGGGGTAGACCTTGTTGAACGGAGAAGTGTATAAATTTCTTCACCCAGACAGTGGTCAGCCTCTGGAATTTGCTCCCACAGGAAGTGGTTGAGGCAAAACCCTTGGATGTTTACAGGAAACGGTTCGATAAAGCACGTGGGGCGAAGGGGATCAGACGATATGGGAGGGTGAGGGTGGGGGATCAGCCTATTGAGTTGGATGATCAGACATGATCATAATGAATGACAGAGCTGGTTTAGGGCCGAATAGCCTCCTCCTGCTCCTATTGTCGAAGTTTATATGTTTCTAAGAGTGGCAAATTCAAGGCAGCCGATGATCTTCACCAGAACAGACAGTAAGACGGATCATTGGTCAGAAACAGACAGTGAGAGAATACAACACAATAAACACAGGGAGCAACAATGGGAAACAACAAACCCATTCGCATCGAATGTTCAATGTCGTTTGGAATTGAAAACACCCCGAATTAAAAGGAGATTAAATTGGAATTTCCGCCATTTTAGCATCTGGGAGAAAAAGGAGAAACGGAGAGAACGATGTAGGAGGGAAGAAAAGAAAGGATGGAACTGCTCCCTTGTACTTGGGTCACTGCTGCTCCACAGTTTGTAGCATCTCACCGATTAAAATCGAAAGGAAATAAAACTATCATTCGTGTATTCAATCAGATTCGGATTCATTTTGAACTCTAAAGGCTAAAGTGTTTCTCACCCACTCAATATATTGAGATATTTGAGAATAGTTTGACCCCACAGGATAATGTTGTGTTTCTGCTCTCTTGTTATTTGTTTTTCCTGTTCCTCTTCCATTCGATGTAAATCCACAGAAAGTAAAGAAGGAAAGGAGAGAGAGAGCGAATATTCTGTTTCCTTTCATGATTCTCTTCTGATCTTCACTTTAGAACATAATCAAGGTGTAAATGTGGAAATCTGTCAGTATTAAGAGTTAATCTTCGACAGGAGGTCTTGTGGCGCACAATAGCGCGTCTGAATGCCGATCCGAAGGCTGCGCGTTAAATCACGTCAGGCTCACAGAGTTTCTATGCTTGTTCCAGGATTTTATTTCTGGATAAGTTCATTCTGTTTGGAAGTTCTGAAAATCACACAGAGATAGGGAGTGAAGTATGTTGTGAAGAGGACAGAAGCAGCTTACAGACGGATACAGAGAGGTTGAGTGAGTGACAGAAACCTGGCAGCTCCAAAGCAATGTTTAAAAAGCGCAGGGTTTCGCTTTGGCAGGTAGAGTAAAATAAACAGAGCTTTACTTCATGTCCAACGGCTGCAGAATTGCCAGGGATCCCGGTTTCCTCGTGCATCAGTCACGAAAATTGAGCGTGTCAGTGCAACAAGTAATTAAGAAGGTGAGTAGAATTATATCATTTATTACGAGAGGAATTGAAAATAAAAGTAATGGTGTTATTCTTGAGCGATGCAGTGAATTGTTGAAACCGCATCACAGGATCAGAGAATTGTCACGGAGCAGAAAGAGGTCATTTGGACAATCGTGTTTGCACCTTTTCGGCAAACAAGCATTACGAGTTAGTGCCATTCCCCTGCACTTTCCCCGCATCTCTACACATTGTATCTATTCAAGGAATCACCTCTTGAAAGCTTCAGTTGAACCTGCCTGCACCACACTTCCAGTTAGTGCATTCCAGACCCGAGACACACGTTGTGGAAGAATGCTTCTTTTTCAAACATCACACCTGCTTCCTTTGCAAATCAACTGAATCTGTGCCCTCTCGTTCTTGCTCTTTTTACTCGGGGGAAATGTGTCTCTCTATTTATTCCGCCCAGCCCGCCTCATGATTTTGAACATCTCGATCAAATCTCCTCTCAGCCTTATCCTCTCCAAGGAGAACATTCCCAATATCTCTAATCTAACATTATAAATGGAACAATTCCTGTAAACATTTGAGAAAGGGTCATGTGGACTCGAAACGTTAGCTACTTTCTCTCCCTACAGATGCTGCCAGACCTGCTGAGATTTTCCAGCATTTTCTTTTTGATTCCTGTAAAACCTCTTCTGCACACTCCCCAATGCGTTCACAGCTTTCCTATATTGTGGTTCTCGGAACTGTGGAAAATATTCCAGCTGATGTCTAACTGGTGTCTTGTACCAATTCAGCATAACCTCCTTGCTCTTGTTCTCTTTTCTAGCAATAAAGCCCAGAATAAGAGTTGCTTTATTCCCTGCTATATCCACCTGTCTTGCAACCTTCAATGACCTGGACACATATACACCCCATTCCCTCTGCTCCTTCATCCCTTAAGTATTTTACATTTCCTCGTGACAAAAATGCATCATCTCACACGTCTCCACATTGAAAATCATCTTATATCGTTTGAAGTTCTCGACTGTTCTCGTCTCAGTTTACAAAATTTCCAGGTTTTTTACCATCCCCAAACTTTGAAACTGGTCCGTATAAACCATAATCTGGCACATTGGTATATATCAGGGAAAGCAAATGTTCCAATAGGAACCTACCAACCTTCCTCCAGTCCGAAAAGTCTCTATTGACAATTTCATTCTGTTTCTGATTATTCAACCACATTTATATCCATATTGCTGCTGTGCCTTTTATTCCAGGAGCTATAACATATCGCTGATTCTGTGCAGTTTTGGTCTCCATTTCGGGAACGATGTAAATACGTTGGAGGCGGTTCAGAGGAGATTTCCTCGATTGGTCCCAGGAATGAGCGTGATTTCTATTGAGGAAAGGTCAGGCGGACTGCACTTGTTTCCAGTGGAGATGTGAAGAGTAACAGTTGATCTGATTGACGTACATCAGATTGTGAATGGTCTTGACAAGGTGGACGTGGAAAGGATGTCTCTGCTTGTGGGTGAGAGCAGAACTACCGGGCAGTGAAAAACAAGGATGTCTCCCTTTCCGGACGGAGATGTGGAAATTTCTCACTCTCAGAGAGTTGTGCGGCTTTGGAACTCTGCCTCAGGAGGCAGCGGGACATTGATGACTTCTTTTTTTTTCTTTTTTTTTTAAAAAAATTTAGATTACCCAATACGGGGAGAATGTGCAAACTCAGTGACAGTGACCCAGAGCCGGGATCGAACCTGGGGCCTCAGCGCCGTGAGGCGGTTGTGCTAACCACTAGGCCACCGTGCTGCCCTACATTGATGACTTTTAAGGCGGAGATTGAAAGATTATTGTTCAGCAAATAAATCAAATGTTTATCGGGGTTACATACAAACATTACAATCAGCCAACTATATGTATCCGCAAGAATGCGTTTGTTTGACTTGATATATGAGGATAAATTCAGACTCCAAAACCATGGTGAAAATGTCGTGTTCGTTTCTTCACATGTTCTGCACTGATATACTCTCTGGAGCTCAAATCTGCGACCAGAATAAGAGACATACGGCCAGTGTTTGCCGTTGCTGAGTAATCACTGGTCAATGGTCACTCCGAACGATTCTATCATGAATCTGCCCCTCAACTGTTCTCTTTCTGAACCTGCTGAAGGCGAAGCTGACACATTGGAGGTGAGGGCGAATCCTATCTGCTGGATCTGCCTGTTTTCAGAGGTGGCTTCCGGTCATGGAAAACGGTCCACATTTTGCACGATCTCGCCATTGTATTCTGTGTGCCATTCTCTGTCAGTGTTGACAACGCAATTCAGCTCTTGGACTGAATCATATTTCAGTCAGTGGTGTGTGGAAAGTAGGATTCAGTCAGTGGAGCTCTGTCTCCCACATTCTATATCTTCAGAGTGACCATTGTACGGTCCTTGTGGAGACAAGGCCCCATCTTCACATTGAGGTTTCGCTCCATCGGGTTATTTGACATTACCACCTTCCTAAATGTGAAACACAATTCCTGCATATTTCAGTCTCTAACGCTATATGGCAGAGTCAGATTCATTCCATATTTGTAATATTCCGGTACGTCAGAGGATTGTTGCAAATCTTCTGTAACACTCCGTCTATGGTATTCGATTAAATCGCTTAGCGAGAGTCTCTGGGATTATGTGTGTCATTCACAGCAACATAGAATATACAGCGCAGAATGAGGCCATTCGGCCCACCGAGTCTGCAGGGACCCACTTAAGCCCTCACTTTCATCCTATCGCTGTCACCAAATAACCGTTCCTAACCTTTTTTGTCACTGAGGGCAATTTATCATGGCTAATTCACCTAACCTGCAGGTCTTTGGACTGTGGGAGGAAACGGGGCACTCGGAAGAAACCCACGCAGACACGGGGAGAAGGTGCAGACTCCGCACAGACAGTGACCCAGCGGGTAATCCAACCGGGGACCCTGGTGCTGTGAAGCCACAGTGCTATCCGCTTGTGCTGCCGCACTGCCCGCTCAGTATTCTTCATTCTTTGACAAGCTGTGTGAAGGCCGAACTTAATCTGTAATGATCAATCTCTGATATTGTTACTGAGTGGATAAAATCATTATGTTGTTTGACAGTCTCCGTTAAAATGTCTGCGTATCCGAATCATGACAAAACTTTCATTGGCATTGCGCACGCACGTGTGTGTCTGGGTGGGGGCTGTATCTTGGCATTTAGGGTGGTGAATAAATCTTTAACTGTCCGTCTCTGGTGTGACATGTCAATATTGGATTAATTCTCCATCTGGAGTCTCTGTTGCTGTGTGTGGCTGTGTTGTATCATTCTATGAATCTGAGCCGGATGCTTTGTCTGAATTTAAGGTTGTTTTATTTGGTGTACGAGGATTAATTCAGATTCAGATAACACGGTGAAACAATATTCAAATCTCGTGTTTATTCCTTCACCTGTGCTGCAGGGATATATTCTCTGAGATAATTTCCCTAGAGCTCAAAACTGATCCAAATTTCAGTCACCACCGCGATTGCACAGATGTTTAAAAAGGTGCTTTGCGGGTCTCGTCCGGATTTAAACCCGCGACTTCTCGCATTTACATCAATGAAAACCCTGAGCAAGAATCATACACCTGGACCAACGAGCCGCCAGATCATGTTATGTCACTCTGGGAATCTTTAAATTACGTCCCAAAGCCCATCAGTTTCCGCACACAATTAGAAATCAGGAATGTGAATGAACAATGTGACATTTATATCTCTGTTCTGGAGATGGTCAGAAGCAGTGATGTCAGTTTCACCACTCGCCAAGTCACCCTGTGGATGCGCCTCGCCAATCACGTGGGTGATGTAGTTCTGCCAGTCAGTGGGTTCAGTTGGCACTTTAGGAGAAATTCGAAGTCATCATGACTTCATCAGTGGCCTCATGGTTAAGGTGTGAGTGACGTTAATCATGATGTGATCAAATTAGTGTCGGTTTCAGACTTTCCGCGAGGGGTTTTCATGCTGAGGAGAAACATGTTGGATATGGTCTGGGAATGTTTCATTCCGGTCCATTCCCAACATTCCTGTCCTGATCGGATGTGCCTTTCCTTCCATCGTTGCGGGATATTTTATGAATATTGATTAATTGTCATTTATTAAGAGTTGTTTTATATGTTTAGTGTAGTTTGTTTTAAAAATGTTAAATATCATCGCGATAACTGTTTACTTTCATTCCCCAATCAGCCATATTGGGTGAAAACCTTCAATGAGAGGCAAAGGGAGCCCCGATTATTTATGTGGTCAGTGGTTTGTTTATGGAGCTGAGTAAATATTCGGGATCAGAGCCGCTGCGAGCGGGGTGCGAACCTGCGCGGCGATACAATAATGTGGGTTTGGCGTTTGTGTCCACATATCTGGATAGGAATGGAGCTGCTGCTGCCCGGGGAGCTGGACAAGCAAAAGTCACAGATATTGAGCAACTCCACCCGCCCCAAATAGATTCCCCAAATTACTGAAGAAAGCAAGCGCCAATCATATTTTAGGGAACTATGGCAGTCTCTCTGAAAACAATATGCCAACACGTCTGAAAGAATCGATTTGCTGTAACTAGTTCAAGATGAAGCGTTTCAATATCAGCCGTAATTCCGTACCAGTTCTCAGACAGGCGCTGACTGGTTCGAAGTTTACTTCACTTTTCAATGTCCGGCTCAATAAACTCAATCACAGACCCATGATCTGCTTTCCTCCTGTTCACAGACACATCCACTTTCTACAAGGGCGCTTCTAACTGGTTTTCAGAGTAAGAGTCAGACTGAAGTCACCTCGTTCTCTCTCGATCTCTTTATCTCAGAATCACCTCACAACCAAGAATGGAACTTCTGACAGAGCCAAGAATGGACTAGTTTGTCGATTCTTCCACTGATTCAGGACTGTTCGTCACCAGGACGTATCTGTGGGGCTGAGTTTCACTGTGTACCCAATCAGTCCCCGGAGAAGCACAAAAACTGATTGAGGGAGAGAGAAAGAAACAAAGATACAGATGGAGAGACAAAGGAAAGAGAAATGATTTTTTTTAGTATGTTCCATTTCTGTCACGATCAGAAATACATTCAGCTGAATGAAACCAAACCACGTCTCCATTGCTGGTTCCCCTTCCAAACGTTGCAGGAAACGTTATTATTTATTGATTGTTGCTTTGAGTGTGAGCTGCTTATTTCGTTTAGTTTCCAAAAAGAACGTTTAATACGTTACTGATCTCGATTAAAATTTTTACGGTTTACAGACAACCATTCGATTGTCGAGGCAGCGGTTTGTGTGAGGAGTTGAACAAACATTTTGAATCACAGTCGCTGCGAGCAGGGTTCGAACCTGCGCGGGGAAACCCCATTGGATTTCAAGTCCAACGCCTTAACCACTCGGCCATCGCAGCTGCGCTTCACGTTAGCCATTTGGCCGATACAAAACATTCTAAAACCAGCCTGGAATCGCTCCATTGTGGCATTCAAGCGATCAGCGGAGCCACGGGGATTATTTGAGGAGGGGTCGTGCAAAATGACCATTGGAGTTGGAGAGAAGCCTTGAGAGACTCGAAAACCTCAGCTCCCTAAACGCGCAATTCCACTGATTAAATAGTTTGTGGAACAACATCAGTGACACGGGAAATATATTAGAAATTCATGTTTCTTTTCAAATGGAACGGACCACACTTCCCAGCCTGGAAGAAAATTAAAATAATGAAATCTAGAAATTGGAGCACAGAAGGAGACCTGTGCAGGCCGAATGGCCACGAGATGACGCAACTAAAATGATGACGTGTCGTGATTCTAGCATTTCTCCACGGATCGCGATTGAAGAACAAGCCAGGAGGAGAAGACCTTGGTTGCCAGAATTTGAGAGACCAGCATTTCTACACGGTTGCAGGAGTGGCAGTATGGAACAAGGACCCTCCTTGTATCATAGAATCATAGAATCATAGTGCAGAAGGAGGCCATTCGGCCCACCGAGTCAGCACTGACCCTCCGAATGAGCGTCCCACTTAATCTCCCCAAGAAGAGGTTTTATAATTAGTTTAGCAACAGCCCGGCTAGCTCAGTCGGTAGAGTATGGGACACTTAATCTCACGTTACTGGGTTTCAGCCCCATGTTGGGCGCTTCCATGTTATTACCTGAGAATATAGAGCTGAATTAAATGTATTGATAGCAGGAACGCAAGTTTATGTTGCTGGACTGGGAAACCAGAAATCTAAACGAACCTGTCGTGACAACATTTAATAAATCTGGAATTGAAATTTCGTCTCAGTAATGGTACAGAAAGGTTCTGCTACAGACGGATTATATTTCCACAACTGGGAATACACGCAGAGTTACGGTTCCGACAGGGAGAACAGTTACACAGCACGGAGAACAGTTACACAGCAGGGAGAACAGTTACACAGCAGAGAGAACAGTTACACAGCAGGGAGCTCAGTTACACAGCACAGAGCACAGTTACACAGCAGAGAGCTCAGTTACACAGCAGAGAGCACAGTTACACAGCAGAGAACACAGTGACACAGCAGAGGGCTCAGTTACACAGCAGAGAGCACAGTTACACAGCAGAGAACACAGTGACACAGCAGAGAGCTCAGTTACACAGCAGAGAGCACAGTTACACAGCAGAGAACACAGTGACACAGCAGAGAGCACAGTTACACAGCAGGGAGAACAGTTACACAGCAGAGAGAACAGTCACACAGTAGAGAGAACAGTTAAACAACAGAGAACAGTTAAACAGCAGAGAACAGTTACACAGCAGGGAGCACAGTTACACAGCAGAGAGCAGTTACACAGCAGAGAGCTCAGTTACACAGCAGAGAGAACAGTTCCACAGCAGAGAGCACAGTTACACAGCAGGGAGCACAGTTACACAGCAGGGAGCTCAGTTACACAGCAGAGAGCACAGTTACACAGCAGGGAGCCCAGTTACACAGCAGGGAGCTCAGTTACACAGAAGCGAGAACAGTTACACAGCAGAGAGCTCAGTTACACAGCAGGGAGCACAGTTACACAGCAGGGAGCTCAGTTACACAGCAGGGAGCTCAGTTACACAGAAGCGAGAACAGTTACACAGCAGAGAGCTCAGTTACACAGCAGGGAGCACAGTTACACAGCAGGGAGCTCAGTTACACAGCAGAGAGCACATATACACAGCACAGAGTCTCAGTTATACAGCAGGGAGCTCAGTTACACAGCAGGGAGAACAGTTACACAGCAGGGAGCCCAGTTACACAGCAGGGAGCACAGTTACACAGCAGGGAGCTCAGTTACACAGCGCAGAGTCTCAGTTACGCAGCAGGGAGCACAGTTACACAGCAGGAAGCACAGTTACACAGCAGGGAGCTCAGTTACACAGCGCAGAGTCTCAGTTATACAGCAGGGAGCTCAGTTACACAGCACAGAGTCTCAGTTATACAGCAGGGAGCACAGTTACACAGCAGGGAGCTCAGTTACACAGCACAGATCTCAGTTATACAGCAGAGAGCACAGTTACACAGCAGGGAGAACAGTTACACAGCAGGATATACATTTACAAACAGGGTCTCTCTGTGTGCAACAGAAAATACATTTTCCTAAATAATCAGTTTGTCCATCTCAGGATCTTGCTGGTTTGTTCGGCACCTTTTCTGTGTGTCATTGTGTGTGTGAGACCTGGCAGTCTCTTCCTGCTTTTTTGTGTGTCTATCTGTCTGTTTCAGACGTGCTGATGTTACGTATCAATCGCACTTTTCCCAAACCGTAATCGAATATGCTCCGTATTTCAATGAGATCATGAATGATCTGATATAATATGACGTGTAATCATCTCAGCCGGTGGCACGTTGTCACAGTGGTTACCTCATAGCGTCAGCGATCTGGGTTCAATTCCAAATTTTGGTCACTGACTGTGGGGTTTGCACTTTCTCTCCAAGTCTGTGTGGGTTTCCTCCGGGTGCTCCGGTTTCCTCACACAGTCCAAATGTGTGCGGGTCAGGTGGAGTGGCCATGCTAAATTGCTCCTTCGTGTCCCGTGAGTTGGGTGGTGTTACAGAGATATGGTGGGGACATGGGGGCTCTTTCAGAGGGTCGGTGCAGTGCCGGTGGGCCGAATGGCCTCCTTTTGCACTTTAATGATTTAATGATAATCCTCAAGTCCACCTTTCCGGCTTCTTAGCCCTGGATTTATGATGAATCTTTAAAACCAATATCCCAAACGAGCCTCAGCTACCAGGGACAGGAATGGTTGTTAGATGTTCCGGGGTTTAGATGTTTTAAAAGAGGAGTGGGAGTAGAACGGTTAATTAGGGAATGCACCACAGCTGCAGAAAAGGAGGTAATTGAGGAGGGTTTTCCTCCTGAGTCAGTGTGGGTGGAAGTCAGAAACAAGAAAGGAGCAGTCACTTTATTGGGATTTTTCTATAGACCCCCCAATAGCAGCAGAGAGATGGAGGAACATAGTGGGCGTCAGATCTTGGAAACGTGTAGAAGTAACAGTGTTGTTGTCATGGGTGACTTCAACTTCCCTAATATTGACTGCAACCTCCTGAGTTAAAATAGTTTGGATGGAGCAGATTTTGTCAGGTGTGTTCAGGAAGGATTCCTGACTCAACATGTGGATAGGCCGACTAGGGGGGAGGCCATATTGGTTCTGGTGCTCGGCAGCGAACCAGGCCAGGTGTCAGATGTCTCAGTGGGAGAGCATTTCGGTGACAGTGATCACAACTCCTTGATCTTTATCATAGTCAGATAGAGGGATAGGAACACACAGCTATAATTTAATTGGGGATGGGGAATTTATACTGCTGTTATAAAGTGGGAACAATTGTTCTTGGGGAAATGCACAACAGTAATGCGGGGATTGTTTAAGGAGCAGATGCTTCGAGTGCCGAATTGTTTTGCCCCATTGAGACAAGGAAGAAATGGTAAGGTGATGGAACCTTGGATGACAAGACAGGTGGAGCTTCTAGTCAAGAGGAAGAAGGAATTTTAGGTAAGATTGTGGAAGCAAGGATCTGACTCGTCCCTGGAGGGTTACAAGGCAGCCAGGAAGGAGAGCTAGAAGCGGCATGAAAAAGCCCTGGCAGGAAGGATCAGGGAAAACCCCAAGGCGTTCTACACTTATGTGAGGAATAAGAGGATGATCAGAGTGAGAGTAGGGCTGATCAGGAATAGTGGAGGGAACTTGTGCCTAGAGTCTGAGAAGGAGGAGGCCCTAAATAAATACTTTGCTTCAGTATTCACAAGAGAGAGGAACCATGTTGCCCATGAGAACAGTGTGAACCAGGTTAATAGACTCCAACAGGTTGATATTAAGAAGGAGGATGTGTTGGAAATTTTGAAAAGCATCAGGACAGGTAGGTCCCCTGGGCCTGACGGGATATAACCAAGGTTACTATGGGAAGCGAGGGAGGAGATTGCTGCGCCATTGGCGATGATCTTTGCACCCTCACTCTCCACTGGAGTAGTACCGGATGATTGGAGGGAGGCGAATGTTGTTCCCCTATTCAAGAAAGGGAATAGGAAAATCCCTGGGAATTACAGACCCATCAGTCTGTGGTGAGCAAAATATTGGAACGGATTCTGAGAGGCAGGATTTATGATTATTTAGAAAAACATAGTTTGATGAAAGATAGTCAGTATGGCTTTGTGAGGGGCAAGTCGTGCCTCATTGAATTGTTTGAGAATGTGACGAGAGACATTGATGAAGGTCGGGCAGTGGATTTGATGTATATGGATTTTATGGAGGCATTTCATAAGGTTCCCCATGGTAGGTTCATCCAGAAAGTCAGGGGGCATGGGATACGGGTAAATGTGGCTGTCTGGATACAGAATTGGCTGGCTGAAAGAAGACAGCGAGTGCAAGTGGATGGAAAGTATTCTGCCTGGAGTTTGGTGACCAGTAGTGTCCAGCAGCGATCTGTTCTGGGACCTCTGCTCTTTGTGTGTTTTTTGTAAATGACTTGGATGAGGAAGTGGAAGGGTGGGTTAGTAAGTTTGCGGATGACACGAAAGTTGGTGGAGCTGTAGGTAGTGTTGAGGGTTGTTGCAAGTTCCAACAGGACATTGACAGGATGCAGAGCTGGGCTGAGAAGTGGCAGATGGAGTTCAACCTTGATAAATGTGAAGCGATTCATTTTGGAAAGTCGAGTTTTAATGCTGAACACAGGGTTAAAGTCAAGATTCTTGGAAGTGTGGAGTAACAGAGGGATCTTGGGGCCCACGTACACAGACCGCTCACATTTGCCACCCAGGTTGATAGGGTTGTGAAGAAGGAGTATGGTGTGTTGGCTTTCATTAACAGGGGAATTTAGTTTATGAGCCGCGAGGTTTTGCTGCAGCTTTATAAAACTCTCGTTGGACCACTCTTGGAATATTGTGTCCAGTTCTGGTCGCCTCATTATAGGAAGGATGTTGATGCTTTGGAGGGGATACAGAGGAGATTTACCAGGATGCTGCCTGGACTGGAGGGCATGTGTTATGAAGAAAGGTTGAGGGAGCTACGGCTTTTCTCACTGGAGCAAAGAAGGCAGAGAGGTGACTTGATCGAGGTGTACAAGGTGATGAGAGGCATGGATAGAGTGGATAGCCAGAGATTTTCCCCAGGGTGCAAATGGCTGTCAAGAGGGGATATAATTTTAAGGTGATTGGAGGAAGTTCTGGGGGAGATGTCAGAGGTAGCTTCTTTACACAGAGTGGTGGGTGTGTGGAATGCACTGCCAGCAGAGGTGGTGGATTCAGCCATTTGGGGCATTACACCGACTCTTAGACAGGCACATGGACAGCAGTAAATTGAAGGGGTGTGGGTTAGGTTGATCTTAGATTCGGGTAAATGGTCGGCACAACATCGTGGGCTGAAGGGCCTGTACTGTGCTGTATTCTTCCAGATTCTGTGTCCTATGTAACTTCTCAGCCGTCATTGAATTCCCGGATGTCAATTATTTGATCAGTCTGAGGGAAGTCACACGCTGAAAATATCATACCTTGATCCAGTTCTAAAGTAAATTAACTCTCTTTAATCCCTGATGACCTTAGGCGGCTTTCCCCTTTGAGGGTGAGATCTGACTGGTGGTGATTTAACCTGAGGATCACCATACCTCAGGCGAGGAGCAAGGTTGAGAAGGCGGTGTTTTCATGATTCAGTTCTATTATAACCATGTGACCTGACTCTAATGAACCTGGTTTTCTCTCTGCTTAATATCGTCACACGGTGAGTCAAACCTCACCGATTGGATAGACGAGTGATCGCTCTTCAGTCTTGTCATGGACGGACCCGCTGATTATTGAGGAACTTGCTGAAAATTTACATTGCAACCAGGAATAGTCTAATGGTAGCACAATAATTTATCTTTAATCTGCTCCAAGTATACTTTCACGACTCGCTGAAAGAATATGCTCTCTATTTCCTGGAGAATTAAGCCAGGCAGGAATAGATACCTCTAACTCAATGATCAGATAATGTCCATCGTGAAGTGTGTGTTCCGATGATCCATGGGTTCCTCTGTGAAGCGGGGCGGGGGGTTGATTTTGCTGTCAAATGATGGTTGATTCCAGTCTTTCAGCGGGGGCTTTTCACACTGTGTGGAAACATCTTGGATACGATATTGAAGTGTTTCACATCAGTCCATTCACAAACGTTCCTGAATGTGATGGCAAGTCATTTTACTGATATGAACTGCAATTCCAACATTGAACACCGGATTGAAGAAAAAGAAGCGGAGACAGTCCATCAGTTCTTGAATGCAGCACGAATCGAGACGTTTTGAAGCAGGCACTTGTGAGACGAGGTGGCCGAGTGGTTAGGGCGATGGATTGCTAATCCATTGTGCAATGCATGCGTGGGTTCGAATCCCATCCTCGTCGATCTTTTTCATCCACTGTTTCCTCGGAAGTGCGACTCTCTTGTCCAAAATGGATCAGAATCACTGATGGGACAATCCAGTCCAAGTTGTGAGTCCGCATTGCATTGATTTGTGTTGGAAGTCGGAAAATTCAAAATTCAGTCTTGTTCCGATTGAGATGAATTGATCGGGCAGTGAGAGAGGAACCATTTTGATCTGATTTATTGTCACATGTACTGAAATATAGTGAAACGTATTTTTCGACGACCACGGAATACACACATTACATACATCGTAAAGAAAAAAGAATAACCGACCGAGTACATTGACAAATGGTACATCGACAAACAGTGATTCATTCCACTGCAACAAGTGGCTGTATAAAGCAAATCCATGAGCAAGAGCAGCATAGGCGTCTGGAAAAGTGCTCTTACAGAAACAGATCAGTCCGAGGGGAGTCTAGTAGCTGTGGGGAAGAAGCTGTTCCGATGTCTGCATATGCGGGTCTTCAGACTTCTGTACCTTCTGCCTGATGGAAGGGTCTGGCCGAAGGGAAAACCTGGGTGGGAGGCATCTCTGATAATGCTGTCTGCCGTCCTGAGGCAGCGGGAGGTGTAGACAGACTCAATGTGCGGGTGGCAAGCTTGTGTGATGCGTTGGGCTGAGTTCATCACACTCTGCAGTTTCTTGCGATTTTGGAGCGAGCAGTTGCCATACCAGGCTGTGATGCAGCCGGATAGGATGCTTTCTGTGGCACATCTGTAGAGGTTTGGGAGAGTCGATGCAGGCATGACGAAATTCTTCATCTTCCGTGCGAGGTAGAGAGGTTGTTGGGATTTCCTGACTGTTGCATCAAAGTGAGTGGACCAGAACAGGCTGTTAGTGATGGTCACATCCAGGAACCTAAAGCTATCAACCATCTCCACTTCGGAGCCATTGATGCAGGCGGGAATGTGTATCGTGCGACGCTTTCCGAAGTTGATGATCAGTTGCTTGGTCCTTCCGACATTTAGAGACAGGTTGTTTTCGATAAAACTGCAACCAAGTGATTTATCTCCCTCCTGTAGTCTGATCAGTTATTGTTTGAAATACGGCCCACCACAATCGCATCATCCGCAAACTTATAGATTGAGTTGGAGTTAAATCTTGCCACACAGTTGTGTGTGTATAGGGAGTACAGTAGAGGACTGAGCGCACATCCTTGCGGGGACCTGCTGTTGAGGATTATTATGGTGTAGGAGATGCTGTTGCCGATCCTGACAGATTGTGGTCTGTTGCTGAGGATGTCACGGATCCAGCTGCACAGGGAGGGGTCAACTCCAAGATTGTAGAGTTTGGTTCTAAGTTTTGTCAATGGTGTATAATGGTGTTGAACAATTTATCATGGCCAATCCACTGACCTGCACATCTTTGGACTGTGGGAGGAAACATGAGCACCCGGAGGAAACCCACACAGACACGGGGAGATGTGCAAACTCCACACAGACAGTGACCCAAGCCGGGAATCATACCTGGGACCCTGGAGCTGTGAAGCAACTGTGATAACGACTGTGCTGCCGTGCTACCCATCAATGGATCAAGACCGTCTGAGAGGCTGGCGTTGATCCGTCTCATGACGAGCCGCTCGAAGCATTTCATGTTAACAGACATCAGGGCCATAAGTCGGCAGTCATTGAGGCAGGTTACGTTGTGCTTCTTTGGTACTGGTATTATGGTGGTCTTCTTGAAGGAGTTGGGGGCCTCTTTGCGGATGAGTGAGGTGTTGAAGATGTCTACGAATACACTCTCCAGCTGGTCTGCACTGGCTCTCACAGCTCGCCCAGGGACTCCGTCAGGGCCCGTCGCTTTCTGCAGTTCCACTTTCAAAGAGGGAGCTCTTAACTCTGAGGCTGTAATAGTGGGTATGGGTGTGTCCAGGGCTGTTGGGACGGATGGCACTCATTCATTGGCTATCTGTTAAAACGGGCAGAGAATTTGTTCAGTTCATCGGGTAGGGAGGCTGCAGCCCCAGATATTCCCCCTGGCCTTGCTTTGTAGCCCGTGATCTCGTGTTAGCCCTGCTTTAGTCATCGTGGGTTAGTGTGGTGGGTCTGGGACTCTAGTTTGATGCGGTATTGCCTTTTGACATCCCTAATGGCTTCACGCACATTATACCGGGATTTCTTATATAAATCAGGGTCGTCAGACTTGAACACTTCTGTCCGGAACTTCATTAGCGAGCTATCCCTTTGGTTGATGCAGGGTTTTCGATTGGGGAACCGCCGTATTATCTTCCTTCGTACACTGTCCTTGACATACTTACTGATGAAGTCTGTGACGGTGGTTGCGTACTCGTCCAGTTTAGTTGCTGTGTTCTTGAATAGCGACCAGTGCACAGACTCCAAGCAGTCACAGAGGATATCCCCGGGTGCCTCGGATCAGCACTGCCCGGTTTTCCTGACTGGCTCAGCAGGCTTGAGTTGCTATTTGTAAGTGGAACGTGGTAGGACCGACATGTGGCCGGATGTGCAAATGTGTGGTCTGGGAATGGAGGGGTTGATACATTTGATGCTCGTGTGGCAGTGGTCCAGGGTGTTTGCACCCCTGGTGAAGCAGGAGATATGTTGATGGAGTTTGGGTTGAACCTTTCTGAGGTTTGCCTGTTTGAAGTCTCCAGCCCCGATTGTCAGGGCTTTGGGGTGATTTGTTTCTTGGTTGTTGATGGTTGGAGTGCAGTTCGTCAAGTGCTTTCTTCACTTCCGCCTGGGGTGGGATGTGATGTGGACAGAGGTGAATTCACGTGGGCAGTAGAAATGGCGGCACTTCGTCTATTTGGTAGTGCCGATGCCAAGCAACATTTCATTGCTCGGGGGACTGTTCAGTTTAGGCAATCAGGATATTTGCCCGACAACAATCTGCTGAAGGTGGGGAAGGTTAGGCGCATTGGCCATGCTAAATTGCCTTTAGTGTCCAAAAGGTTAGGAGGGGTAATTGGGATTCGGGGATAGGGTGGAAGTGAGAGCTTAAGTGGGTCGGTGCAGACTCGATGGGCCGGGTGGCCTCCTTCTGCACTGTATGTTCTATGTTCCATGAAGGGATTCCAAAAATGTATTCAGAACTTCAATGTAGCGGCGGCAATGCAGCTTCACCAGAATGATACAGGGATAGAAGGATTCAATTACGAGGAGAGCTTAGAATTATAGAATCATTCAACGATTACAGCACAGGGTGAGGCCATTCCGCCCACCGTGTCCATGTCAGTCACCCAGGGCTGGCGTGTATTCCCGTGATAAAACAGAAAATGCTGGAAAATCTCAGCAGGCCTGACAGGAGCTGTGGCGAGGGAAACAGAGAATGGGAAGCAGGGTCACACTGGACTGGAAACTGTAACTCTGTTTCTCTCTCCACTCATGCTGGCAGACCAGCCGAGTTATCCAACATTGTCTATTTCTGTTTCAGAATTTTATGAAGAATCTCCATAGGTCTTTTGTTCTGTTCGCAGTGGAGGCCAAAAAAACAAAAATAACCCAATTGACCCAATGATCCCAAAACAAAAGCAAAGGACAAAAAATTGTTTCTTCTGATTTTACTTTCACAACCAAACCCAATCGAAGAGGAATTGAGAAGCGCATTGAATGATGCAATGAGCTTTGGGAGGCAATGATAAGATGGTTTCAGTGGGATGCTGGCCACCGGTTGGCTCGGTGGTCTGGGGGCATGATTCTTGCTTCGGGCTTTCGTTGGGATAAAATGCGAGAGGTCCCGGGATTAAATCCCCGACGAGCCATCAACAGCGGTTTTTAAAATCTGTCCGATCGATAATGTGTAATTGATTGAAAGGGAGAGCAGGTTTAAGCTCCAGAGAAGTTATCGCAGCGAATATATCACCGCAGAACACGTGGAGCAACGAACTCAACATTTAAAGATCGTTTGACCATGATGTGGTGTGGGATACTGAATTTATCGTCATATAGCAAGTTAAAAAACCGCACGCTTGTGCATCCAGGTAGCTGGCTGAATAATAATAATTATCGCTTATTTCCTAGTAGGCTTCAATGAAGTTGCTGTGAAAATCCCCTAGTCGCCACATTCTGGCGCCCGTTCGTGGAGCTGGTTCGGGAACTCGCGCTGCTGGCCTAGCTCTGCATTACAATCCAGCTGTTTAACCCACTGTGCTAAACCAGCCCCTACTGCAATTTAATGTAACCCCGAGAAACCTTTGATTTATTTGCTAAACTGAATCTCTCCATCGCCACATCTTACAAAAATCATCGACCCACTTCCACCTCCTCCTGAGGCAGAGTTCCAAAGTCACACATCTCTCTGAGAGCCAGAGATTTCCACATCTCCGTCCGGAAAGGGCGAAATACCTGTATTTATTTTTCACTGCCCGGTAGTTCTGCTCTCACCCACAAACTGAGACATCCTTTCCACGTCCACCTTTTCAAGACCATTCAAAACCTGATGGACTTCAATCAGATCAACTGTCGCTCTTCACATCTCCACTGGAAACAAGTGCAGTCTGTCTGACCTTTCCTCAATAGAAAACCCGCTCATTCCTGGGAACAATCCGGAACGTCCTTGAACCGTCTCCAATGGATTTACATCTTTCCCTCAATAAGGAGACAAAAACTGCACAGAATTAGCGAAATGTTATTGCCCCTGGAATAAAGTGGACAGTAGCAATATGGATATAAATGTGGTTGCAGAAGAAGAAACAGAATGAAATGGTCAGTAGAGACTTTTCGGACTGGAAGATGATTTTTCGTGTTCCACGTGGGTTCCTATTGGAACATTTGCTTTCCCTGATATATAGCAATGTGCTGGATCATGGTGTACAGGGAACAGGTTCAAAGTTTGGGGATGTTACAAAACTTGGAAATTTTGTGAACTGAGACGAGGACAGTCGAGAACATTAAACGACAAAAGCTGATTTTCAATGTGGAGATGTGTGAGATGATGCATTTTGGTAGGGAAATTTAAAATACTTAAGGGATGAAGGAGCAGAGGGAACGGGGTGTATATATGTATAGATCATTGAAGGTAGGAGGACAGGTGGAGAGAGCAGTAAATAAAACAAGTCTTATTCTAGGCTTTATTACCAGTGGAAAAGAGAACAAGAGCAAGGAGGCTCTGCTGAATTGGTACAAGGCAGAAGTTAGACATCAGATGGAATATTGTGCACGGTTCTAGGAGCCATAATATAGGAAGGCTGTGAACGCATTGGGGGCGTGCAGAAGAGGTTTACAGGAATGGCTCAATTTCTGACGATAGATTGAAGATTTTGGGAATGTTCTCCATGGACAGAATATGGCTGAGGGTAGATTTGATCGAGATGTTCAAAATCATGAGGGGGCTAGGCGGAGTAAATAGAGAGAATCGGTTCCCCAAGGTAAATAGAGCAAGAACGAGAGGGCACAGATTTCACGGGATTCGCAAAGGAAGGAGATGTGATGTTTGATAAATAGACACTATTCCACATCGCGAGGTTGGGGTTTGGAATGCACTGACTGGTTGATGTGAAGCATTCAAGAGGGCATTAGGTGATTACATAAATAGAAGCAATGTAGAGGTACGGGGAAAAGGCAGGGAATGGCACTAAGTTATATTGCTTCTTTGGATAGACGGTGCAAACACGATTGTCCAAATGACCTATTTCAGGGTTGTAGCGATTCTCTAATTCTGTGATCGTGTTTCAACAATTCACCGTATAAATCAAGAATAACATTCTTTCCTTTATGTTCAATTCCTCTCGTAATTGAGGAAGAGTGCTACTGAACTTCTCAATTACTTGTTGTACTGACAGACTCAGTTTCCGTGATTCAAACAGTAGAAAACCGATACCCGTGGTAATTCTGCAGCCGTTGGACATGGAAGTAAAGCTGTTTATTTTTACACTACCTGCCAAAGCGAAACCCTGCGCTTTTTAAACATTGCTTTGGAGCTGCCAGGTATCTGTCACTCACTCAACCTCTCTGTATCGGTCTGTAAGCTGCTTCTGTCCTCCTCACAACATACTTCACTCCCTATCTTTGTGTGATTTTCAGAACTTCCCCACACAATGAACTTCTCCAGATATAAAATCCTGGAACAAGCATAAAAACTCTGTGAGGCTGACCTGATTTAACACGCAGCCTTCGGATCGGCATTCAGACGCGCTACCGTGTGCCACAACACCTCCTGCCGAAGATTAAATCTTAATGCTGCCAGATTTCCTCATTTACACATTGATTATATTCGGTGAAGTGAAGATCAAAAGGGAATCATGAAAGGAAACGGAATATACGCCTCCTCCTTTCCTTCTTTACTTTCTGTGGGTTTACAGAGTAACAGGAAAAACAAATAACTAGAGAGCAGAAAGACAACATTATCCTGTGGGGTCAAATTATTCTCAAATGTCTCACTATATTGAGTGAGTGAGAAATACTTTAGCCTTTAGAGTTCAAAATGAACCCGAATCTGATTGAATACACGAATGATAGAGTTTTATTCCTTTTGTTTTGAATCGGTGAGATGCTACAAACTGTGGACCAGCCGTGACCCAAGTACAAGGGAGCAGTTCCATCCTTTCTTTTCTTCCTTCCTACATTGTTGTCTCCGTTTCTCCTTTCTCTCCCGGATGCTAAAATGGCGGGAATTCCAATTTAATTTCCTTATCATTCGGTGTGTTGACAATTCCAAACGACATTGAACATTCCAAGCGAATGGATTTGTTACTTCCCATTGTTGCTCCCTGTGTTTATTGTGTTGTATTCTCTCACTGTCTGTTTATGGTCAATGTTCTGGGGGAAGGGCAATTATGATGCCATTAGACATGACTTAGGATGTGTTGGTTGGAGAAGTAGGCTGCAAGGGTTGGGCACACTGGATATGTGGAGCTTGTTCAAGGAACAGCTATTGCATGTTCGTGATAAGTACGTACCAGTCAGGCAGGGAGGAAGGGGTCGAGCGAGGGAACCGTGGTTTACCAAAGAAGTGGAATCTCTTGTTAAGAGGAAGAAGGAGGCCTATGTGAAGATGAGGCATGAAGTTTCAGTTGGGGCGTTTGATAGTTACAAGGAAGCGAGGAAGGATCTAAAGAGAGAGCTGAGACGAGCAAGGAGGGGACATGAGAAGTCTTTGGCAGGTAGGATCAAGGAAAACCCAAAAGCTTTCAATAGGTATGTCAGGAATAAAAGAATGACTAGGGTAAGAGTAGGGCCAGTCAAGGACAGTGGTGGGAAGTTGTGTGTGGAGGCTGAGGAGATAAGCGAGATACTAAATGAATACTTTTCGACAGTATTCACTCAAGAAAAAGATAATATTGTGGAGGAGAATGCTGAGACCCAGGCTATTAGAATAGATGGCATTGAGGTGCGTAGGGAAGAAGTGTTGGCAATTCTGGACAAGGTGAAAATAGATAAGTCCCCGGGGCCGGATGGGATTTATCCTAGGATTCACTGGGAAGCCAGGGAAGAGATTGCTGAGCCTTTGGCTTTGATTTTTAGGTCATCATTGGCTACAGGAATAGTGCCAGAGGACTGGAGGATAGCAAATGTGGTCCCTTTGTTCAAGAAGGGGAGTAGAGATAACCCCGGTAACTATAGGCCGGTGAGCCTAAAGTCTGTGGTGGGTAAGGTCTTGGAGAGGATTATAAAAGATACGATTTATAATCATCTAGATAGGAATAATATGATTAGGGATAGTCAGCATGGTTTTGTGAAGGGTACGTCATGCCTCACAAACCTTATCGAGTTCTTTGAGAAGGTGACTGAACAGGTAGACGAGGGTAGAGCAGTTGATGTGGTGTATATGGATTTCAGTAAAGCGTTTGATAAGGTTCCCCACGGTCGGCTATTGCAGAAAATACGGAGGCTGGGGATTGAGGGTGATTTAGAGATGTGGATCAGAAATTGGCTAGTTGAAAGAAGACAGAGAGTGGTAGTTGATGGGAAATGTTCAGAATGGAGTTCAGTTACGAGTGGCGTACCACAAGGATCTGTTCTAGGGCCGTTGCTGTTTGTCATTTTTATAAATGACCTAGAGGAGGGCGCAGAAGGATGGGTGAGTAAATTTGCAGACGACACTAAAGTCGGTGGAGTTGTAGACAGTGCGGAAGTATGTTGCAGGTTACAGAGGGACATAGATAAGCTGCAGAGCTGGGCTGAGAGGTGGCAAATGGAGTTTAATGTGGAGAAGTGTGAGGTGATTCACTTTGGAAAGAATAACAGGAATGCGGAATATTTGGCTAATGGTAAAATTCTTGGTAGTGTGGATGAGCAGAGGGATCTCGGTGTCCATGTACATAGATCCCTGAAAGTTGCCACCCAGGTTGATAGGGTTGTGAAGAAGGCCTATGGTGTGTTGGCCTTTATTGGTAGAGGGATTGAGTTCCGGAGCCATGAGGTGATGTTGCAGTTGTACAAAACTCTAGTACGGCCGCATTTGGAGTATTGCGTACAGTTCTGGTCGCCTCATTATAGGAAGGACGTGGAAGCCTTGGAATGGGTGCAGAGGAGATTTACCAGGATGTTGCCTGGTATGGAGGGAAAATCTTATGAGGAAAGGCTGATGGACTTGAGGTTGTTTTCGTTAGAGAGAAGAAGGTTAAGAGGTGACTTAATAGAGGCATACAAAATGATCAGAGGGTTAGATAGGGTGGACAGCGAGAGCCTTCTCCCGCGGATGGAGGTGGCTAGCACGAGGGGACATAGCCTTAAATTGAGGGGTAATAGATATAGGACAGAGGTCAGAGGTGGGTTTTTTACGCAAAGAGTGGTGAGGCCGTGGAATGCCCTACCTGCAACAGTAGTGAACACGCCAACATTGAGGGCATTTAAACATTTATTGGATAAGCATATGGATGATAAGCGCATAGTGTAGGTTAGATGGCCTTTAGATTTTTTCCATGTCGGTGCAACATCGAGGGCCGAAGGGCCTGTACTGCGCTGTATCGTTCTATGTTCTATGTTCCGTCTTACTGTCTGTTCTGGTGAAAATCAGCGGCATCTCCCGCCTCGCCGGCTTGAGGCTGCTCCTTGACATTCACAGAAATATAGACTTTCGGTGCAAAAGGAGGCAATTCGGCCCTTCGAGCCTGCTCTGCCATTCAGTTGGATCATGACTGACCATCCAACTCAATAGGCAGATCCGTCCTCCCCTCCCCCCAATATCATTTGATCGCCTTCGCCCCACGTGCTTCGTCGAATTGTTTCGTGTTAACATACAATGGTTTTGCCTCAACAACTTCCCGTGGGAGCAAATTCCGCAGGCTGACCACTGTCTTGGTGAAGAAATTTACACTCTTTCCTGTCCAACAAGGTCTATCCCATATCCTCAGACTATAACCCCCTGGTGGTGAACTTCCCACCATCCACAATCCTCCACTGTCTTACCGAAAGCTATGATGTGGACATGCCGGCGGTGGACTGGGATGAGCACAGTAAGAATTCCTGTGGTTGTGAAAAGCGATAGAGAAATTCCAGTAGAACTCCGAAAGGACACAGACAGATTGGTGCAATTGGAGGACAAGTAGCAGACAAGGAATGAAGTGATTTATTTTTGTAGGACCAGAAGTAGACAATATTAAAATAAAGTGTCTATTTACAAAAAGAGTGCAGGGACACCAGGTTAAAGTCCAACAGTTTTGTTTCAAACACGAGCTTCCGGAGCGCAGCTCCTTCCTCAGGTGAGATGTATATGCCCTGTTTGCAATCTGTCTGAGGAGGGAACAGACTGACTCTCGTCAGCAGCTTTCAATGATTTTATTTGAGTCCTGAATGGTTGTTCTGAGAAGGTGATGAGTTTTCTTCTGTGACCTTGCTCTGATGGGAAAGGGGACATTGACAAGTCACCTTTTGGGAGAAAGTTCGGGGCCGCAGTTTCACTTGTCTGGGGACATTGACAAACCTGCTACTGATTTCTTCAAATCTCGCCTAAAAGCCGACTCTGGTGGGATTCGAACCCACAACCTTTGACTGTCTGATTATGACAGCGACTAGAAGTCCAACGCGCCACAGAACCACACCGACAGGCAAGTTCCATCCCCACTTGGTGATTTCTGTAGTTGTCCAACAGGCAGTTCAAAAGTTCAGTAATTCGCACAGTGACTACATTTTAAAAGTACTTCATTGTCTGGAAATGTTTTGGGCCGTCCTGTGGTTGTGAAAAGCGCTACAGAAATTCCAGTAGAACTCAGAAAGGACACAGACAGGTTGGTGCAGTTGGAGGACATGTAGCAGACAAGGAACGAAGTGAGTTATTTTTGTAGGAAGAGAAGTAGACAATATAAAATAAAGTGTCTATTTACAAAAAAGAGTGCAGGAACAGCGGGAAATGGATGGACATGTGTAGAAATCATTGAAGGTGACACAGCAGGTTGTAAGAGTCGTTTATAAATCAAACAGTTTCATGACCTTATTAATAGCGGCACATAGTACACGATGACAGAGGGGTCATCTCTCCCTTTTCAGCTCCTGACTGCAGAGTCGATTCTTGTGAAACCTTTTATTGGAAAACCTCTTTACCTCGAGGGAGACGGGAGTTTGGAACTCGCTGCCTGAAAGGGTCGTGAAGCAGAGACCCTCATAATATCTAAGACGTGTTTAGATGGTCACTTGCGATCCCAGGGTGCAGGAGGCAATGTACCAACTGCTGGGAAATGGAATGAGGATGGTTCGGTGGTTGTTTTGACCGGCACAGATCCGATGGGCAGAAGGGCCATTTCTGTGCTGTATGATTCGATGACTTTATGAATGAAATGCAACATGTGTTTGCCGCTGTCCCTGTTTATATCCTGTTGTATTCACAGGAACAAACAGACTGGGCTGGTCGCTGAGCACCTCGAGACTGTTCTGCCAGACATTTAAGTTGAGTGAGGGCTCTGTGTATTTTAACTTCAGCTCCCTGACAGAAACCCTCCACAAACGGCAGTCTTATTGATTAATAAAGATCCCAGAGATGGATAATCAGCGATAATCACAGCCAGAGAGACCTGCAATAACCCTTAGGGCAGGAAAAGCAACTCATTGTCCTTTGGCCCAAAACTAAAATACTGCAGATGCTGCAAATCTGAAACAAAGACAGAAAATACTGCAAATATTCAGCTGATCCGGCAGCTTCTGTGGAGAGAGGAACAGGTCGTTCCACTGAAAGATCAGGATCTGAAATGTTAAATATTTCTCTTGTCACAGAAACCACAGATCCGTCAAATATTTCAGGCATTCCGTTTTCTTCAGCTGGACATCCTCACACTCTGTAGCTGAGATCAATCCCAGCAGAGTGTTACTGCGTTTGACCTCATCTGCGTGATTGACCACTTACTCCATAGAGTCAGAGTAATCGATTTTTACAGCAGGAAACACGCCCTTCGGCCCAGCTTGTCCATGCCGCCCTCTCTATATCAATAAGCTAGTCCCAATTGCCCACATTTGATCTATATCCCTCTGTATGCACCCAGCCCAGATAAATAGCTAACTGTTTTTTAAAGGAAAACATTATACCGCCTCGACCACTGCCTCTGGCTGCCAGTCCCAGAAGCTCACCACCCTCTGTGTGAAAAAAAATCCCCTCTGGTCTCTTTGGCATCTCTCCCCTCTGACCTTAAGCCTTCACAGCACCAGGGTCCCAGGTTCGATTCCCGGCTGGGTCACTGTGCAGAGTCTGTACGTCCTCCCAGTGTCTGTGTGGGTTTCCTCCGGGTGCTCCGGTTTCCTCCCACAGTCCAAAGATGTGCAGGCTAGGTGGATTGGCCATGCTAAATTGCCCGTAGTGTCTTAAAAAAAGTAAGGTTAAGGGGAGGTTGTTGGGTTATGGGTATAGGGTAGATACGTGGGTTTGAGTAGGGTGATCATGGCTCGGCACAACATTGAGGGCCGAAAGGCCTGTTCTGTGCTGTAATGTTCTATGTTCTATGTCCTTTAGTTCACGGCTCCTCTACCTCTGGGAACAGATGTTGACTATCTGCCTGATCTATGCGCCTCATTATTTTATTGACCTCTATCAGATCACCTCTATGCCTCCTACGCTCCAGGGAAAAAGTCCAAGCCTATCCATCCTCTCCTTATAACTCAGACTATTAAGTCCTGGTAGCATCCTCGTAAATCCCTTCTGCACTATTTCTAATTGAGCAATACACTTCTGATAATAGTGTGACGAGAATTCAACATATTATTCCATGTGCGCTCTTACCAATGTCTTGTACAACTTCAATAAGGCGTCCCAATTCCTTTATTCAATATTCTGTCCAATACAACCTAGCATACTGAATGGGTTCTTCAACACCCTGTCCCCCTGCGACTCCATCTTCAATGAGCTCCGAACCTGTACTCGATCTCTTTGTTCTGTAATTCCCCCCAATAATATAACAGCGTAAAATCGGTATTTGTTCCAGAATTGCAGGTTTAATTTGTTCTTGATTTTCCAGTGGATAATTTACAGACATATCAACACAAGGACTGAATTCAGTCCAATGGTTAAAACTTTCGACTAGAAAGCAACTGGCTTTTTCCCTTTGACTTGAGTCCTGCTCCCAAAAGATCTGTTCAGTATTTAAAATAATGTTTTGTTTTGAAACCTCTTTCTGCACCGAATGTTGGCCCTGAATTCCTCACACTTCTCTCCATTGTCACCTACTCTGCAGGTATTGACTCCACCGTCTAATGGAGACATGTTCACAGGGCTGTGAGAGGGGCTTTCTTTCAGGTTTTAGGCCTCTTTTGGTCAATGAAAAGCAACCGGATATCTGCAGAGGAACTCGGATTACCGAACCTCTCTTCCCAGGATGAACTTAATCAAATGTTGTTTGAATACAGAATAAAAGGTTTGAGGATTTGGGGTGAGATTTCTCGAGTTTTGGGAAGAGAGCGATGTTGCAGAACAATCTGATAATAGTGGGATACGAGTTTGGGATATTATCCAGTCTGTGCTGCGGGGCTACGGGAAGAAAATTGTCTTGTCTGCCCACCGAAGCTGAATATTGGGGTTGAGGTGGTGATCAGATTCCGTGCGGAGTGTGAAATCCTTTCACTGAATTCCACGTTTACAGCTCAGGACATCGAGGAATCGCTCCTGTATTCCCAGGAGGCGGTGGTCTCATTCTTAAAGCAAAAATTCTTCTATCGAGGACGGGTTTCTCAATAAAAATAAACTGGAGGTGTGGGAATGATAGAAACTGCTCAGCACTGATTCACTTTATTTATTACTGTGTCCTGGAATAAACAAGTGGATTGTTGTTGTCCATTAAAAACACAAATAGAATTCGGAAGTTTCTGGCAGTTACTTCACAATATCCACTATTACATCACTCAGCATCTTCAGCTGCATCACATCAGGTCCACATGACATGTGGCATTTACCTGCAGCCAGTCTTTTTCGTTCCTCTTCTTCATCAATAGTTTTATACAAAAGAAAACATTTACGAATGGTCGATGAGGAAAGTGAGCACTTTTATTGAAGGGAGTTCAAAGAAAAATTAGTGATGAAGAAGTGGGATGAGGGAAATGAAAGTAACAATAAGTGGAATTAAGACAGATAGTATGCTAACTAGCATTTAGTTATCTGTTTTTGTCTCCCTCCCTTTTCGAATAAGGGTGTTACGTTGGCAGTTTTCCATAAAGAACAGTACAGCGCAGGAACAGGCCCTTCGGCACTCCAATCCTGCGCTCTGCCATTTTCCAAAACGTAAAGATTCAAGGAAGGTTTTCACCAGTGCATACCTTTCATGGATGAGAAGTTGGTAAGAAGGTTCTGAATGTGCAGCCTGGTTTGCAATATTGGAAATACATCTTCCGGAAGCACACTCTTCACCACTGATACCACTGCAGCCAATCTCCACTGCACAATCTCCTCGGTCTTGGCGGTTTTCCAAAGGATTTGTTTGAACCCTCGCCAGGATCTAACAATTCACACGAATGCCATATGGTTCCAATTCTCTGAATCTCATCTATCAGAGCAATTTTGATAAAAGGAGGTAATGGCACATTAGAGACAACAACATGCTTTCTGTAATGGTAATCTCCTTAACGACGTCAAATACAATTGGTCTGAAATCTCTATTCAATAAATAATCATCAAATTCTGCAGCCTGTTCCTGCGCTGTACTGTTCTTTATGGAAAACTGCCAACGTAACCCCCTTATTCGAAAAGGGAGGGAGACAAAAACAGATAACTAAATGCTAGTTAGCATACTATCTGTCATGTGGAAACTGTCCATTATAAAGAATATGATAGCAGAACAATTAGCAATATATAACATAATGAAACAGATTCAGCATGGCATCTTGAAGGGTACACCGTGCCTGTCAATTTGTTCGAATTATTTGAAGTGGTAATTATCAGGATAAATGAAGGGGGATCCTGCCTCCAGCTGCCTCCCTACCTCCAGTTCCCTCCATCTGTTCCTCTCACAATATAACCCGTTATGTCACTCACCTCCTCCTCCCCCCCCCCCCCCCCCCCCCCCCCATCTCTCACTTCCTCCCTTTTCCTATCCGCCCTCTATCTCTAATCTATTTCCCTTTCTCTGGGATCTGCCTTGTCTCCAGGCTCCCACTGACACCGGGTTCGGGGACTCTCAGGCCGGCCAGGGCATTTTAACCGGCTCCATTCACAGGAAAGGTGACTTCAGTTTCCACAAGAACATCCGCTCTCTCTGAAACCCCCAAACTGAAATTCAGACTCATCGTGAAGGTGAAGACTGCTCGGGCAGCATGGTGGCACAGTGGTTACCACTGATACCTCACGGCGCCGAGGTCCCAGGTTTGATCCCGGCTGTGAGTCACTGTCCCTGTGAAGTTTATACATTCACCTGAGTTTCGCCCCCACAATCCAAAGATGTGCAAACTAAGTGGATTGGCCACGGTAAATTGACACTTAATTGGAAAAATGAATTGGGTACAATAAATGATTTTAAAACAAGGTGAAGATTGCGCATCCCGCTCCTGCTGTTTAATACAGATCACTGTAACTGTGCACAGTGAGCAGAAAGAAATTGATGTTGTTTGTGTACATCACGGCTCCCGTTGAGCCAGGAGATTAATTTTGAAGCTTGTCCTTTATTTATACTAAGTTTCCACTCAAAACAAATTGACGCTGGTTATTAGATAAGAAACCCATGGGTGATGAGAACCATTGGTGAATTTTATTTGAGGAGTGTCCCCTCCTTTTCTGTCCTGACCTGCGATATCTAATCAAATAATTTCCCCTGTGATGGCCAGGTACTGAACCTGGGTCAAATGCTGGGACATTCACCACTATATCACCATCCTCATCTGGCTATGTCACCCCCTCTGTATTTGTAGAACGAATACACAAGCATTGAAGCGGGAGAATGTATTAAATCAGGGATTGGATATTCCTGTAACCAATATGGTTGTAATGGGAATCTTTCTTTTTCCGACAGATCGGTATGAGCTGGGTCGCTCAGTCAAAAATCAGATATCTCGGGATTTAAATGTGATTACTGCAATGATAATATTTAACCATGTTAATGTTATTTTGCGCCAATTGAAACGTGTTGCGAATACATCGTTACGTTCTGCACAGCTCGCATTCAGCCAGGAGATGGCAGCAGTGCGCAGTGCTTTGGGTCTCCTGTTTGTGTCCACAGGTCTGGGTAGGAATGGAGCTGCTGTTGCCCGGGGAGCTGAACAAGCAGGAGGCACAGATATTGAGCAACTCCACCCGCTCCAAATAGATTCCATAAATTACTGAACAAAACAAAAACAAGCACAAATCATGTTTTAAGAAACTATGACAGTGTCTCTGAAAACAATATACCAACACCTCATAAAGATTCGATTTGATGCAACAATTCACTATGAACCGTTTCAATGTCAGCCGTAATTCCTTACCAGCTCTCAGACAGGCACTGATTGGTTAGAAGTTTCCTTCAATTTTCAAGGTTCGGCTCAATAAAATCAATCACAGTCCCATGATCTGCTTCTCTCCTGGTCTCAGACACATCCACTTTCTACAAGGACACACTAACTGGTTTTCAGAGTAAGAGTCAGACTGCAGTCACCTCGTTCTCTCTCGATCTCTTTATCTCAGCGCCACCTCACAACCAGGAATGGAACTTCTTACAGAGCCGAGGATGGAATAGTTTGTCGATTCTTCCATTGATTCTGGGCGGTCCATCACCAGGAACTATCGGTCCAAAGAGTTGGGATGAGATGGGCTGAGTTTCACTGTGTATCCAATCAGTACCCGGAGAAGCACAAAAACAGAGTGAGGGAGAGAGAAAGAAACAAACAAACAGCGAGGGAGAGAAAATATGTCCCATTTCTGCCACGATCTTTTTACACAGAAATAAATTCAGCTGAATGAAACCAAACCACGTTTCCATTCGCTGCCGTTGCTGCTTCTGCTTCCAAACGTTGCAGAAAACTATTTATAGATTGTTGTTTTGAGTGTGGGCACTTTATTCATCTAGATAATTCGTTCAGTTTCCCAAAAAATGTTAAATATCTGACTGAACTCGATAAGACTTGAAAACGGAAGTTCGGAGTTATTCTTTAATCAACTTGTGCGGAGAACTGAGCAAACATTCCGAATGACAGTCGCTGCTGCGAGCAGGGTTCGAACCTACCCCATTGGATTTCAAGTCCAACGCCTTAACCACTCGGCCGTCGCAGCTGCGGACAATGCGTCATTCATTAGTAATTTGGTCGATCGAACACATTCTAAAACCAGCCTGGAATCACTCCGGGGAGATGTTGCATTGCACTGCAGGGAAGATCAAAGGGGCCCCGGGGTTTATGTGAGGAGGGGTTGAATGTTCGTGGAAAATGAGCATTTAATTTGGAGACACGAAAATCTCAGATCCCTAAACGCACAATTCCACTGATTAAATAGTTTGTGTCACAATATGGACTACATTGGAAATATATTAGAAATTCAAATGGAACAGGATCACACTTTCCAGTCTGGAAGAAAATTAAAATGATGAAATCTAGAAATTACAGCACAGAGGGAGACCTGTGCAGGCCGAACGATCACAAAACTAAAGAGCTGGTCATCGACTTCAGGAAGCAAAGTACTGTACACACTCCTGTCAGCATCAACGGGGCCGAGATGGAGATGGTGAGCAGTTTCAAATTCCATGGGGTGTACATCGCCAAAAATCTGTCCTGGTCCACTCACGTCCACGCTATCATCAAGAAAGCACAACAGCGCCTATACTTCCTCAGGAAAGTAAGAATATTTGGCATGTCCACATTAACCCTTACCAACTTTTACAGATGCACCATAGAAAGCATCCTATCGGGCTGCATCACAGCCTGGTATGGCAACTGCTCGGCCCAGGGCCGCAAGGAACTTCAGAGAGTCGTGAATACCGCCCAGTCCATCACACGAACCTGCCTCCCATCCATTGATTCCATCTACACCTCCCGCTGCCGGGGGAAAGCGGGCAGCATTATCAAGGATCCCTCCCACCCGGCTACCTACTTTTCCAACTTCTTCCATCGGGCAGGAGATACAGAACTCTGAGAACACGCACGAACAGACTCAAAAACAGCTTCTTCCCCACTCTCACCAGACTCCCAAATGACCCTCTTATTGACTGACGTCATCAACACTACACCCTTGTATGCTTCATCCGATGCCAATGTTTATGTAGTTACATTGTATATCTTGTGTTGCCCTATTATGTATTTTCTTGAATTTTGTTTAATTCCCTTTTCTTCCCATGTACTGAATGATCTGTTGAGCTGCTTGCAGAAGAATACTTTTCACTGTACCTCGGTACACGTGACAATAAACACATCCAATCCAATCCAACATGATGACCTGATGACGCAACTAACATGATCACGTGTCTGGATTCCAGCAGTTTTTCCCGGACCCCGGTCAGAGCTCAAGCCAGGAGCAGCTGATCAATTATTAGCTCAGTATAGAGCGTGGGACTCTTAATTTCCCGGTAGTGACTTCCAGCCCCCTATTGACTTCACTCAGACTGACCAATTGATCGAGAGCAGGGTCAATTTAGCAAGGCCGCTCCACATACCCCGCACACATTTGGACTGTGCGAGGAAATCGCAGCACCTGGAGGAAACCCACACAGACACGGAGAGACAGCGCAAACTCCACACAGTCAGTGACCAAAGGCTGGAATTGAACCCGGATGGCTGGCGCTGTGTGGTAGCCACTGTGACAGCGTGCCACAGTATGGGATCATAACAAGTCATATAATATGTGGTCAATCATGATCTCATTGAAATCCGGAGCATATTCGATGGGCTGAATGCCCTACACCTGCTCCTACGTCTTATACCCTGATCTTGTGTAAATGTGTTCCCGTTCTTGTGTAAAACCCTTGTTAAACCAACAGACACCGAGTGCCCACTGCATCTGGTTATGTGGCGCAGAGAAGGTGATTGTGGAATACATGTCGTACCCATCAAACTCTGCTACTCACCTGACTGAGATTTGCTCTGTATCTGTAAATCACAGGTAGCGTTCGCGAGTGGAGGGAACACTCTGCACCTCAGTCTCTGGAACAGTTTGTGAGAGCTGGATTCTTTCATTATGAGTCAATGTCTGGTACTGTATGTAAGGGTGGGATTCAGTCTCTTGCAGACAGTGGTGCTGAATGTCAGTGTGGAAATCTTTCTGTACCTATCAATCACAATTACTGTTTGGGAAAAGTGGCGTTAATACGTAACATCAGTACGGCTATAACAGAGAAAGACACACAGAAAAGCAAGAAGAGACTATCAGGACACACACAGTGACACACAGAAAAGGTGCCGAGATGGAGAAACTGGTTATTTAGGAAAATGTGTTTTTGCTGCACACAGAAAGGCCCTGTCTGTAAATGTTTATCCTGCAGTGTAACCGTGCTCTCTGTTTTATAACTGTTCTCTCTGCCGGTGACAGATCTTCTCTGTGGTTGTGTCAAATCATTCCCTGTGGAATGTGTTCCCAGTTGTCGTCTGAAGCAGAACCTTTCTGCGCCATGACTGAGGCGAAATTTCAATTCCAGATTTATTAAACCTTGTCACCAAGGGTTAGTTCAGACCTCTGGATTCCCAGCCCAGCGACATAACCTTGCATTCTTGTAATGAAACAGTTCATTCAGCATCAATCTTTTCAAATAATAATGGAAGCACCCAACGTGGGGCTCGAACCCACGACCCTGGAATTAAGAGTCCCAAGCTCTCCCGACTGTGCTAGCCGGGCTGGGGGGGGAGGGGAGGGGGTGGGGTCACAATGTCTATTAAACCTCTTCTTGAGCAGAGTAGCTGCGGTACTCATTGCGAGGGTCAGTGATGACTCGTTGGGCCGAATGGCCTTCCGCGCTCGAGATTCTACGATTCTATGACACAAGGAGGTTGATGCGCTGGAATACTTCTGCCATACTGCCCACTCCTGACACCATGTAGCAATGCTCGTCTCTGAATGACTGGCAACCAAGGAGTTGGAATAAAAAATCACTGATTTAACAATTGAGCAGCTCCTCCTGGCTTGTGCTGTGACCGCGATCCGGGGAGAACTGCCGGAGTCCAGACACCTGATCATTTTAGTTGTATCGTCACGTGACCATTCGGCCGGCACAGGTCTCTCTCTGTGCTCTAATTACTCGATTCATCATTTTAATTTTCTTCCAGACTGGGAAGTGTTGTGCTGCTGAATTTCAAAAGAAAAATGAATTTCTAATATATTTCCAATGTAACTGATGTTGTTACACAAACTACAATATTTAATCAGTGGAATTGTGCGTGCAGAGAACTGATATCTTCGATTATCTCAAGGCTTCTCTCCAAATCCAATGGTCATTTTCCACGAAGATTCAACCCCTCCTCACATAAACCCCGGGGCTCCGTTGATCGCTTGAATGCTTCCTGGAGTGGTTCCAGGCTGGTTTTAGAATGTTTTGTTTCGACCAAATTACGCTTGGGTGATGCATCTGTGATGGCCGAGTGGTCAAGGCGCAGCATTCCAAATCCAGTGCAATACCCCCGCGGAGGTTCGAGCCCTGGAGCAGCTGATTCAAAAGGTTTGTTCAACACCCCGAAACCCAACTGAATTTCGGTTGGTTTTCAGTAAAGGGCATGAAAATTCATTGATGTTTTTTGGAAAAACGTTCATTTTGGAAATGAAAGGAAATATAAAGATAATTAAGGAGCTCACACTCAAAGCACAATCGTTAAATAATAACGTTTACTGCAAAGCAGCAAAGGCAGTGAATGGAAACGTGGTTTGGTTTCATTCAGCTGAATGAATTTCTGTGTAAAAAAATCGTGTCAGAAATGGAACATATTGAAAAATGTTTTCTTCTCTTTTCTTTGTCTCGCTATCTCTTTCTTTGCTTCTTTCTCTCTCCCTCACTCACTGTTTTTGTGCTTCTCCGGGGACTGATTGGATACACAGTGAAACTCAGCCCCATCTCATCCCAACTCTTTTGGACCAATACGTCCAGGTGATGGACGGTCCTGAATCAGTGGAAGAATCGACAAACTATTCCATTCTTGGCTCTGTGAGAAGGTCCATTCCTGGTTGTGAGGTGGTTCTGAGATAAAGGGACCGAGAGAGAACGAGGTAACTGCAGTCTGACTCTTACACAGAAAACCAGTTAGTGTGTCCTTGTAGAAAGTGGATGTGTCTGAGAACAGGAGGAACATGGATCATGGGACTGTGATTGATTTTATTGAGCCGCACCTTGAAAAGTGAAGGAGACTTTTAACCAGTCAGCGCCTGTCTGAGAGCTGACAAGAAATTACGGCTGACATTGAGACAGTTCATAGCGAATTGTTACAGCAAATCGAATCTTTAAGAGATGTTGGTATGTTGTTTTCAGAGACACCGTCATAGTTTCTAAAAGAAAATCAGTTGCGCTTGTTTTTGTTTTTCTCAGTAATTTGGAATCTAGTTGTAGCGGGTACAGTTGGTCAATATCTGTGCCTCTTGCTTGTCCAGCTCCCCGGGCAGCAGCAGCTCCATTCCTATCCAGATGTGTGGACACAAACGGCAAAGCCACATTATTGTATCGCCGCGCAGGTTCGAACCCCGCTCGCAGCGGCTCTGATCCCGAATATTTACTCAGCTCCATAAACAAACCACTGACCACACAAATGATCGGGGCTCCCTTTGCCTCTCATTGATGGTTTTCACCCAATTTGGCTGTTTGGGGAATGAAAATAAAAATGTATCGCTTATGATAATTGTCATTTATTAAGTATTGTTTCATGTTTAGTTTTGTTTATTTAAAAATGCTGATAATTAACCAATATTACTCAATATTAATAAAGTGTCCCGCAACGTTTGGAAGGAAAAGCCCAACCCATCAGGTCAGGAAATGTTGGGAATGGACCGGAGTGAAACATTCCCAGACCATGTCCAACATGTTTATCTTCAGCATGAAAACTCCCCGCGGAAAGACGGAAACAGACAAGCATTTGATCACATTATGATTGACGTCACTCACACCTTTACTATGAGACCACTGATGAAGTCATGATGACTTCGAATTTCTCCTAAAATGTTCACTGAACCCACTGACTGGCAGAATTACATTACCCACCTGATTGGCGAGGCGCATCCACAGGGCGACTTGGCGAGTGGCAAAAACTGACATCACTGCTTCTGAGCATCACCAGAACAGTGAGATAAATGTCACATTGTTCGTTCACATTTCTGATTTATAATTGTGTGGGGGAACTGATGGGCTTTGGGACGCAATTGAAAGTTGCTTTAAGTGAGATCAAATCAGGATTGGCTCATTGTCCAGGGAGACCTGTGTCAAATACAGCAACTGACACTGCAGATAGAGAATGAACCGAATATTCACATGTCACACCAGTGAACACATCGGAGAACACTTCAGCAGTCAACGATATTCAGCCTCTGATCTCCGGGTGAGCGTTCTGCAAGGCAGTCTTCAGGACGCGCGACAACGCAGAATCGCCGAACAGAAACTTCTAGCCAAGTTCTGCATACATGAGTACGGCCTCAACCGGGACCTGGGATTCATGTCGCATTACATTCATCCCCCACCATCTGGACTGAGCTTGCGAAATCCTACCAACTGTCCAGGCTTGAAACAATTCACATCTCTTTACCTAAGGTTACCCCATCTCTGGATCTGTAAAGACTTAATTACCCGCAAATGCTCGCATTCAAAGCATTCTCTTGCATCTTTGACTTTGGCTATATATATACGTTGCCGGAACAAACCTCTTCATTCACATGAGAAAGGAGCAGTGCTCCGAAAGCTGGTGTTTGAAACAAACCTGTTGTACTTTAACGTGGGGTTGTAAGACTTCTTCCTGTGCACACGAGAGACTGATAGATAAAGATTCATTCACCACCCAAATGCCTACATGCCCCTCCCCCAACAAAGGCGCATGCGCAATTCCACTGTACGTTTTGTAATGATTCTGATATGCAGACGTTTTAACGGAAACTGGCAAACAACATCACGATTTTATCTACTCAATAACAATATCAGAGGTTGATCATTACAGATTTAGTTCGACCTTCACACAGATTTTCAGAGAAGGGATGATACTGAATGAATGACAGACTCTCATACAGTCCGAGAGACTCTCGCAAGGCGATTTAACTGAATCCCAAAGACAGAGGGTTACAGACGATTTGCCAGAATCCTATGAATTACCGGAATATTACAAATATGGAATGAATCTGACTCTGTCATATAGTGTCAGAGACTGAAATATACAGGAATTGTATTTCAAAATTGATCCTATTTAGCAGGGTGATAGTGTCAAATAACCCGATGGAGCGAATCCTCAACGTGAAGATGGGGCCTTGTCTCCACAGGGACTGTGCAATGGTCACTCTGAACATATAGAGTATGGGAGACAGAGCTCCACATACTGAATCCTACTTTCCACACACCACTGACTGAAATATGATGCATTCCAAGAGCTGAATTATGTTGTCAACACTCACATATGATGGCACATAGAATAAAATGGCGAGATCGTGGAAAATGTGGAGCGTTTTCCATGACCGGTAGCCTCCACTGGAAAAAGGCAGATCCAGCAGATAGGATTCGCCCTCACCTCCAATGTGTCAACTCAGCCTTCAGCAGATTGATAAAGAGAATACTTGAGGAGCAGCTTCCTGACAGAATCGTTCGGAGTGACCATTGCCCAGTGCTGACTCAGCAACGGCAAACACTGGTCCCGTGTGTATTTTATTCTGTTCGCAGTGGAGGCCAACAAACCAAAAACAGCCCAATTTACCCAATCATCCCAGTACGACAAGCAAGGAACAAAAAAAGTTAATTTTAATTTTATTTTAGCAACTAAATGAAATTGAACAGGAATTACGAAGCGCATTGAGCTGATACAATAAGCTTCCGGTAACAGTTATAAGCTGGTGTGAGTGAAAGCTGACTGTTGATTGGTTCGTTGGTCTCGGGGTCTGATTCTCGCTTCAAAACTTCCATTTGCGGTAAAGTGCGAGAGATCCCCGGTTCAAATCCGGGATGAGCCCAGTTTTTTTTAATCAGGAAGATCGATATGGTGTCGTTGACTGAAATCGGAAGTAGGGTTGAGCTCCAGAGAATATATCAATGCAGAGCATGTGAAGAAACGAACACGACATTTAAAGACCATTTGACCACGGTGTAGGACTCTGAATTTATTCCCATATATCAAGTAAAACAATCGAACGCTTGTGCATCCAGGCAGTTGGCTGAATACAATGTTTGTCTGTATCCCGATAAACCTTTGATTTATTTGCTGAACAAGAATCTTTCAATCTCCGCGTTACAAAAAATCAATGTCCCGCTTCCGCCGCCTTCTGAGCCAGAGTTCCAAAGTCGTTCCGAGAGTGAGACATTTCCCAATCTCCAAAAGGGAGACATCCTTGTTTTTCACTGCCCGGTAGTTCTGCTCTCACCCACAAGCAGAGACATCCTTTCCACGTCCACCTTGTCAAGACCATTCACAATCTGATGTACGTCAATCAGATCAAATGTTACTCTTCACATCTCCACTGGAAACAAGTGCAGTTTGCCTGATCTTTGCTCAATAGAAAACCCGCTCATTCCTGGGACCAATGGAGGAAACCTCCTCTGAACCGTCTCCAACGTATTTACAACTTTCCCTAAATTTGGAAACCAAAACTGCACAGAATTAGCGAAATGTTATAGCTCCTGGAATAAAAGGCACAGCAGCAATATGGATATAAATATGGTTGAATAATCAGAAACAGAATGTAATGGTCAGTGGAGACTTTTCGGACTGGAAGAAGGTTTGTAGTGTTCCACATGGGTTCCTATTGGAACATTTGCTTTCCCAGCTGTATAATAATGTGCTAGATCATGGTGTCCACGGAACAGTTTCAAGGTTCGGGGATGTTACAAAACTTGGAAATTTTATAAACTGAGACGTGGACAGTCGAGAACTTCAAACGACCAAAGATTATTTTCCGTCTGGGGACGTGTGAGATGATGCATTTTGTTCGGAAAGTATAGAATCATAGAATTTACAGCTCAGTAGGTGGTCATTCGGACCATGGAATCTGCACCGGCTCTTCAAAGAGTACCCCACTGAAGCCCATACCTCCACCCTATCCCCGCGTCCCAGCAACTCCATCTAACCTCAGGGCAATTTAACATGACCAATCGACCTAACCTGCACATCTTTGGAGTGTGGGAGAGAACCGGAGGACCCGGAGGAAAACCACGCAGACACAGGGAGAACACAGACCATGGTCCGAGCAGGCATCTAACCTGAGACCCGATGCTGTGAAGCCCTAGTGCTAACCACTATACTACCGTGCTGCCCCTCAAATATTTATGGGATGAAGGAGCAGAGAGAACTGGGTGTATGTGTGGATAGATCTTTGAAGGTAGCAGGACAGGTGGAGAGAGCAGGGAATAAAGCAAATCTTATTCTGGGCTTTATTGCTAGAAAAGAGAACAAGAGCAAGGAGGTTATGTTGAATTGGTACAAGGCACCAGTCAGACATCAGCTGGAATATTTTGCACAGCTCTGGGAGCCACAATATTCGAAGACTGTGGACGTATTGTGCAGCGTGCAGAAGAGGGTTACAGGAATGGTTCCATTTATGATGATAGATGAGAGATGTTGGGAATGTTCTCATTGGAGAGGATAAGGCTGAGAGGAGATTTGATTGAGATGTTCAAAATCATGAGGCGGCTAGGCGGAGTATATAGTGAGACACATTTCCCCCGAGTAAAAAGAGCAAGAACGAGAGGACAGAGATGTCAGTTGATTTGCAAAGGAAGCAGATGTGATGTTTGAAAAAGAAACACTTTTGCGAGTGTCTCGGATCTGGAATGCACTAACTGGAAGTGTGGTGCAGGGAGCTTCAGCTGAAGCGTTCAAGAGAGCATCAGGTGATTACTTGAATAGAAAAAAAATGTAGAAATTCGGGGAAAGGGCAGGGGAATGGTATGAAGTCGTAATGCTTGTTTGGAGAGACGGTGCAAACACGATTGTCCAAAAGACCTCTTTCTGCGCTGTAACAATTCTCTGAATTGACTTTCACCAATTGTTTCACCTATTGACTTTACAACTCAAGAATAACACCCTTACTTTTATGTTCAAATCCTCTCAGAATAAATATAGAATTCTACTCACCTTCTTAATTACTTGTTGCACTGACACAGGGCAGCACGGAAGCAGGGCAGCACGGTAGGATGGTGGTTAGCATAAATGCTTCACAGCGCCAGGGTTCCAGGTTCGGTTCCCTGCTGGGTCACTGTCTGTGCGGAGTCTGCACATCCTCCCCGTGTGTGCGTGGGTTTCTTCCGGGTGCTCCGGGTTCCTCCCACAGTCCAAAGATGTGCAGGTTAGATGGATTGTTGGGTAGGTTACTGGGTTATGGGGATAGGGTGGAGGTGTTAACCTTGGATAGGGTGCTCTTTCCAGGAGCTGGTGCAGACTCGATGGGCCAAATGGCCTCCTTCTGGACTGTCAATTCTATGAATTTCTGGTTTTCTCCCACAGTCCAAAGGGTGGATTGGCCATGATAAATTTGCTGATGACACCAAGATTGGTGGTGTAGTGGATGAGGTGGAGGGCTGTTGAAGGCTGAAAAGAGACATTGATAGGATGCAGAGCTCGGCCGAAAAATGGCAGATGGAGTTTAACCCTGATAAGTGTGAGGTGATTCATTTTGGTGGATAACATTTGAATGCGGATTACAGGGTCAACAGCAGTGTTCTGAGGAATGTGGAGGAACAGAGAGATCTTCGGGTTCATGTCCACAGATCTCTGAAGGTTGCCACTCAAGTGGATAGAGCCGTGAAGATGGCTTATAGTCTGTTCGTGTTTATTAACAGGGGGCTTGAGTTTAAGAGCCGCGGGGTTATGCTGCAACTATATATGACCCTGGTGAGACCACATTTGGAGTATTGTGTGCAGTTCTGGTCACCTCATTATGGAAAGGATGTGGACGCATTGGAAAGGGTGCAAAGGAGATTTACCAGGATGCTGCCTGGTTTGCAGGATAGAACTCATAAGGAATGGTTGAGGGAGCTAGGGCTTTTCACTTTGGAGTGGAGGAGGATGAGAGGCGACAAAATAGAGGTTTATAAGATGATGAGGGGGATAGATAGAGTGAACGTTCAGAGACTATTTCCTCGGGTTGATGTAGCTGTTACAAGGGAGCATAACTATAATATTCAGGCTGGGAGATATAGGAGGGATGTCCTAGGTAGGTTCTTTACTCAGAGTGGTTAGGGTGCGGAATGGACTGCCTGCTGTGATAGTGGAGTCGGACATTTTAGGAACTTTCAAGCGGTTATTGGATAGGCCCATGGAGCACACCAGAATGACAGGGAGTGGGATAGCTTGATCTTGGTTTTGGACAATGCTCGGCACAACATCGAGGGCCGAAGGGCCTGTTCTGTGCTGTACTGTTCTATGTTCTATGCCAAAGTGAAACCCTGCGCTTTTTACACATTGCTTTGGAGCTGCCAGGTTTCTGTCACTCACTCAACCTCTCTGTATCCGTCTGTAAGCTGCTTCTGTCCTCTTCACAACATACTGCACTCACTATCTTTGTGTGATTTTCAGAACTTCTCCACACAGTGAACTTATCCAGATACAAAATCCTGAAACAAGCAGAAAAACTCTGTGAGCCTGACGTGATTTAACACGCAGCCTTCGGATCGGCATTCAGACGCGCTACCGTGTGCCACAACACCTCCTGTCGAAGATTAAATCTCAATGCTGACAGATTTCCTCATTTACACCTTGATTGTATTCTGTAAAATGAAGATCAGAAGAGAATCATGAAAGGGAACCGAATATTCGCTCCCTCTCTCCTTTCCTTCTTTACTTTCTGTGGATTTACATCTAATGGAAGAGTAAGAGGAAAAACAAATAACTAGGGAGCAGAAACAGAACATTATCCTGTGGGGTCAAATTATTCTCAAACGTCTCAATATATTGAGTGACTGAGAAACACATTTGCCTTTAGAGTTCACAATGAACCCGAATCTGATTGAATCCACGAATGATAGAGTTTTATTTCCTTTTGATTTGAATCGGTGAGATGCTACAAACTGTGGACCAACAGTGAGCCAAGTACAAGGGAGCAGTTCCATCCTTTCTTTTCTTCCTACATTGTTCTCTCCGTGTCTCCTTTCTGTCCCAGGTGCTAAAATGGCGAGAATTCCAATTTGATTTCCTTTTCATTCGGGGTTTTATCAATTCCAAACGATATTGAACATTCCAATCGAATGCATTTGGTATTCCCCATTGTTATTCCAAATGTTTATTGTGTTGCATTCTCTCACTGTCTGTTTATGATCAATGTTCCGTCTCACTGTCTGTTCTGGTGAAGATCAGCGGCATCTCCCGCCTTGCAGCCTTCAAGTTGCTATTTGCCAATCATAGAAACATAGACAATAGGAGAAAGAAGAGGCCATTCTGCTCTTCCGAGCCTTCTCTGCCATTCATTGTGATCATGGCTGATCATCCAACTCAATAGGCTGCACCCTCCTTCCCCCGCCTCCCCTCCCGTATTGCTGATTGCATTCGCCCCACGTGGTTTTCAAACTGTTAATTGAAAATATAGTGGTTTTGCCGTAACAAATTCCAGTGTTTCAAACTCCAACCTGACCAAACTGCGTAGACATTTATACTCTTCTCCATCCAACACGGTCTACCCCATATCCTCAGATTCTGACCCCTGATTCTGAACATCCCACCATCACGAACATTCTTCTTGCATCTCCTCTATCCTGTCCTTTTGGAATTCAGTGGCTTTCTATGAGACCCCCCTCATTCATCTGAATGCCAGCGAATACGCTCGCCACCGCTCAATCTCTACATACGTCAGACCTTTAATCCCAAGAATCAGTCTGCTGTACCTTCTCTGCGCTCCCTCTACAGAAACAACACCCTTTCTCAGAGAAGGAGACCAAATGTACACACGATATTCCAGACGTGGTCTCACAAAGCCCTGTATAATTGCCCCAAGACATTCCTGTTCCTGCACTGAAATACTATCGTGATCAAGGCCAACATACTGTTGGCTTCCTTCAATGCCTGCTCCACCTGCAGGCTGACCCTCAGCCACAGGTGTATGAGGACACTCAGGTCTCGATGCACATTCCGCTCTCCTATTCATGGACATTCAGATGATGATCTGCCTTCCTGATTTTGCTCCCAAAGTGGATAACCTCACATTTTTATAAATTATACATTCATCTGTCACTGATTTTCCCACTCACCAAACTAATGCCGAGGTTGAACAATTCATCCTGTCAATCAGCCTTTCATAATATTTGGATTCCAGCTTCCGTGACTATCAGTGTGGAGTTTGCACGTTGTCCCCGTGTCTACGTGGGTTTTTTTTCTGGGTCCTCCTGTCTCCTCCCACAGTCTAACGATGTATAGGTTAGGTGGCTTCGTCATGAGCAAGTGCGGGGTTAGGGGGAGAAGCAGAGGAGTGGGCCCAGGGCGAGTGCGCTTTCGGAAGTTCGGTGCAGACTCAAGAGGCCGAATGCCCTGCAGGGATTCTCTGGATAACAAATTAGAATCGTAATAACTCCGACATTGACAGGATTTTGAACGCGTCTGAGTGATGTCCATCATGATGCGATCAAATGTTTGTATCTTTCAGTCTTTCCGCGGTGTTTTATTTACAATGTGTAGAAACGTGTTGGACATGGTATTGAAGTGTTTCCCATCAGTCCATTCACAACAATCCTTCAGCTAATATGATGGAAATGTAATTTGCTGGCAGAAACGATATTTCCAACATTTCACATCTGGCTGCACATCAGGACCAATGTATAAGGACAACCTTCTTCCGTTAGTTATCGCGGATGTTTAAAGTCCATGAGATGGTTTGGTGAAGTCAGGTTACATGGCGAGTTGGAAGAGAGGTGAAGGTGATGCGCTGCTAATCCATTGTGCTTTGCATCTGCGGGTCTGAATCCATCCCCGTTGTTGATCCATTTCCTGCGTCTCCGCGTTGGGCCACTTATTGAGGGTCACCTGATGATTGGTGTAGTGTATCCGGATCTAGGATGGAGTTTAGATTCCGAGTTCAACTGTCCTGAGGAGTGAATTGTCTTGCACAAATCTCTATACTGATATTACTAATCCTCTGTCTGATAATCGATTTAAATCACGACACCAGCTTTAGGCATGAGTTTGGCACCATGAAAACATGCGGCTTCAGAAGCTCCAAAACAGCCGCCAGCTTCAACTGGGGCATTGCTGGCAGATTTTGTCTTTCCAGAAACGGCCGCTCAGCCGTGAAAACAAGGTAATCAGGTGATCTAATTACACTGTAAGACGTGTCATGTGAGAGTACCTTTAAGAAGCGAATGTTTAAGCAATGTACCTTTAAGAAATGGAGCAGCTTACATTACTGAGCTGATGTCAGAGGGTGGGGGAGCTGAATGGTGAGATTTATTCCCTGTCCCACAGATTAGTTCAGGCCCCTGGATTCCCAATCCAGTGACATAATCTTTCATCCCTCTGAACAAAAAACAGTTGATTCAGCTGATTATTAAACATCTTAGGCCAGTGGGCCGATGACTGGCAGATGGAGTTTAATTTGGATAAATGGGTGGTGATGCATTTTGGTCGATCAAATCAGGGATTGACCTACTCAGTTAATGGGAGGGAGTTGGGGAGAATTACAGAACAAACAGATCTAGGGGTACAGGTTCACAGCTCCTTGAAGGTGGTGTCACAGGTGGACAGGGTGGTGAGGAAGGCATTCAGCATGCTAGGTTTCAAGGTCAGAATATTGAATACAAGAGTTAGGATGTCTTGTTCAAGTGGTTCAAGACATTGGTAAGACCACACATGAAATATTGTGTTCAGTTCTGGTCAGCCTATTTCCGGAAGGATATTGTTAAACTAGAAAGAGTGCGGAAGTGATTTTCAAGGATGCTACCAGGACTTGATGGTCTGAGTGAAAAGTGGAGGCTGGATCGGCTGGGACTTTTTTTCCTGGGGTGTAGGAGGTTTCGGGTCATGTCATAGAGATCTATGAAATAAGGAGGAGCATAAATAAGGTAATGAGGAGCATCTGGAACGGGCTGCCAGAGGCAGTGGGAGGGGCGGGGATCATTTTGTCTTTTAAAAATCAGTGAGAATGTTACATGGTGAGGGTGGGTATAGATGGATATGGGCCAAATGCAGGAAAGTGGGACTAGCTTAGTGATAGAAACTGGGCGGCATTAACAAGCTGGGCCGAAGGGCTGTTTCCATGCTGCAAATATCTATGGCTCCATGGCTGCCTGTCTTCCTGACTATATTAGAATTTCCTCCGCAGAATTTTATTGAACCGATTGATACATAATATTTTATTCTACACTTTATCCAAGTCAAACAGATGCTGTGGATTCATGGATTCATCAAGGGCTAAACAAAATACTAGGATTAAAGCGACTCGAATGAACAATGTTACAAGAAATTGTATTCCAATAAAAGCCCTGCAATGTTTGGATGGAAAGGTGGAACTTTGAGCTGAGGGAAAACTCGGCTGTCAGCAAGTTCCACAGGATTTCTGTCTAAAACGCCCGCAGCAGGACTCGAAACTGCAAACTTCTGATATCATCATCAAATTCACCGAAGTCAGACGCCTATCCATTAGGCCACACAGCCTGTAAGCCTACAAGCAGCGATCAATATTTATCCCACTTGAATAAATACTGTGATTATATCTGTTTCCATAGAAACCAGTGCAATGCAGAAGGTGGCCATTCGGCCCACCGAGTCTGCGCTGACCCTTCAATCCTGCACCCCACTCATGTGATGGAGAGCGTAAATCAGGGGTTGGAATTGGAGGGCAGAGTTGCTCCATCGGACCCAATATTCCAGTGGAGGGCAGGTGGGTGAGCCTTCGGAGGGTCAGTACATGTTTGTTGTGCCGAAGGATCCTCTTTTGCACTGTATGGATTCTATGATTCTATGACAGTCGCGGGCTGAGTTGGTGAAGCCCTTGTGCCATACTGCCCACTCCTGACACCATGGAGAAATTCTGATCTCTCAAAGACTGGCGACCAAGGACTTATAACAAAAAATAATGTATTTCCTGTTTGAGCAGCTGCTCCAGGCTTGTGCTCTGAGCGCGATCCGGGGAGAACAGCTGATCATTGTGGATGCGTCATCACGTAACCACGTGACCATTCGGTCTGCACAGGTCTCCTTCTGTGCTGTCAGTTTCTCTGATTGAATTGCTTTAATTTGGATCGAGACTGGGAAGTTCGGTGCTGTTCCATGTAAAGCAAAAATGAACTTCTAGGATATTTCCAATGTAACTGATTTTCTTCCGCAAACAATTGAATCAGTGGAATTGTGCGTTTAGGGAGCCGGGAATTTCGACTCTCTCAAGGCTTCTCACAAAATCCAATGGTCATTTTTAAGGCCGATTCAGCCGCTCCTCACATAAACACCGGGGCACCGTTCATCGCAGGAATGCAAGAATTCCTGGAGTGATTCCAGGCTGGTTTTATAATGTTTTGTATCCACTACATTATTAATGAATGACCTACTGAACATAGCTGCGATGATCGAGTGGTTATGGACTTTCCCCAGCAGGTCCGAGCCCTGCCCCCAGCGACTGTGACCGAAGAATTAATCGGAATTTAAGTAAACGGTTTGATACAAATTTCGCTGCTTAGCAAATTCTAACTCCTCAGGAAGAGGGTTAATAATATTTATGGCACCAGCCCGGCTAGCTCAGTCGGTAGAGCATGGGACTCTTAATCCCAGGGTCGTGGGTTTGAGCCCCACGTTGGGCGCTTCCCTATTGTTATCCGTGAATGTTCAGGTGAACGAACTGGACTGGAAATCCACTAATCTTTCCTGTCAAGATATGGTAAATCTGGAAACTTCGTCTCAGTAACGGCGGAGAAAGGTTTTGCTTCAGACGGATAATATTTCCACAACCGGGAACACATTTCCACAACAGAGAGAACAGTTGCACAGCAGAGAGAGCAGAGACCACAGTTGCACAGCAGGAAATGCATTTAAGTGCCTAGCTTTGTTATCCGAAATAACCAGTTTGTCCATCTCAGAATCTTGTTGGTTTGCGCGGCACCTTTTGTGTGTGCCATTGTGTGTGTGCCCTGATAGTCTCTTCCTGCTACTCTGTGTGTCTTTCTCTGTCTGTTCCAGCCGTGCTGATGTTTCCTGTTATTCCCCAGCAAAGGTGAGCTTCATAACAGGTGGGTTCTCGTTTCAGAAAACAATGGAGCAGGTGAATAGTTATCTGGCTACCGCAGAGCAGTAATTGCGAACACAGCGGCTTTAAGGAGCAGAGTGGCGCAGCGGAAGCGTGCTCGGCCCATAAACCATCCTCTGCTATTCATATTCTCACACCAAAAGCAAACACGTCCGCCTTTTCCTTCCAGTAAATTAGTGTCAAAGTCTTCCAGTGTGATCCGGACATTTATCCCAGGAATGAAGCAGACAGCATTACAACATTGTGAAGCTCAAAGTAGCAAAATAGGGAATCTCTTCAATTGCCTCTCTGAGGGAAACAGACAACATCTGCTGTGGTGTGTGAGTATTATTGATGCCAATATCACATCTCCACTGACTGGAATGCGTTCTGTTTCATTAACACAGTCATGGCATTTGGCAAAGGAGATTTTCAGTGTTTTCAAATTATTTAACAGCCAGAAGGGGAAATGTTTATGTAATAACTTCCAGGAATACCCCCCAGAGGGGTAATAAGGATATATAACAATATCCAATAATAAACCACAATAGAAACCGTTATCACAGTTTCCCCTCTCGGACGGATGTGAACAATCCAACCAGACTATTTACAACAAGGGAAGATTCCTGCCTCCAGCCACCTCACTTTCTCCAGGCTTTCTTCCTCAGTTCGAAACCCACGGAATCACGCAAACGCTTCCGATCAAATTATTATTGCGATGGCCGGGAATCAAACCCACATCAACTGCTTGGAAGGCAGCGATGCTCACAAGTTTTCCGACATTTGTCAGTTGTAATGAAGTGCTTTGAGAGGCTGATCATGAAGCGCATCACTTCCATACTCCCGGAACGCCTTGACCCACTTCAATTCGCATACCGTCGCAACCGGTCCACATCAGACGCCATTTCCCTGGCTCTACACTCATCCCTAGAGCATCTCGAAAACAATGACTCCTACATCAGACTCCTATTTATTGACTACAGCTCCGCCTTCAACACCATAATCCCAGCCAAGCTCATATCAATGCTCCAAAACCTAGGACTTGGCTCTCCACTCTGCAACTGGATCCTTGACTTTCTGACCAACAGACCACAGTCAGTAAGAATGAAGTGGAGATGCCGGCGTTGGACTGGGGTGAGCACAGTAAGAAGTCTTACAACACCAGGTTAAAGTCCAACAGGTTTGTTTCAAACACGAGCTTTCGGAGCACGGCTCCTTCTTCAGGTGAATGGAAAGGCTTGTTCCAGAAATGTTTATATAGACACAGTCAGAGATGCCCCGGAATGCGAGCACCTGCAGGCAATCAAATCATCAAAGATGCAGAGAGAGAGGTAACTCCAGGTTAAAGAGGTGTGAATTGTCCCAAGCCAGTTCAGTCGGTAGGCCTCTGCAAGTCCAGGCTTGTTGGTGGGGGCCGAATGTAATGCGACATGAATCCCAGATCCCGGTTGAGTCCGCATTCATGCGTGCGGAACTTAGCTATAAGTTTTTGCTCAGCAATTTTGCGTTGTCGCGTCTCCTGAAGGCCTCCTTGTAGAATGCTGACCCGGAGATCAGAGGCTGAATGTCCTTGACTGCTGAAGTGTTCCCCAACTGGAAGGGAACAGTCCTGCCTGTTGATAGTCGCACAATGCCCGTTTATTCGTTGTCGCAGTGTCTGTCCATTTTTTTCCTTTGGACCCACGGCGAGACATCACTGAAACGACTACACGATGACATCAATAAGTTCCATCCCACCATCAAACTCACCATGGACTATTCTCCAAATTCAGTTCCATTCTTGGACACACTCGTCTCCATCAAGGACGGTCACCTCAGCACCTCGCTTTACCGCAAGCCCACAGATAATCTCACGATGCTCCACTTCTCCAGCTTTCACCCGAAACACATTAAAGAAGCCATCCCCTATGGACAAGCCCTCCGTATACACAGGATCTGCTCAGACAAGGAGGAGCGCAACAGACACCTACAGATGCTGAAAGATGCCCTCGTACGAACGGGATATGGCGCTCGACTCATTGATCGACAGTTCCACCGCGCCACAGCAAAAAACCGCACCGACCTCCTCAGAAGACAAACACGGGACACCACTGACAGAGTACCCTTCGTCGTCCAGTACTTTCCTGGGGCGGAGAAACTACGACATCTTCTTCGCAGCCTCCAACACATCATCAGCGAGGATGGACATCTTGCCAAGGTCATCCCCACACCCCCACTACTGGCCTTCAAACAACCGCGCAACCTCAAACAAACCATTGTTTGCAGCAAATTACCCAGCCTTCAGAACAGCAACCACAACACCACAAAACCCTGCCAGGGTAATCTCTGCAAGACATGCCAGATCATCGACATGGACACCGCCATTACACGTGGAAACACCACCCACCAGGTACGCGGCGCATACTCGTGCGACTCGACCAATGTAGTCTACCTCATACGCTGCAGGAAAGGATGTCCCGAAGCGTGGTACATTGGCGAGACCATGCAGACACTGCGACAACGAATAAACGGGCATCGTGCGACTATCAACAGGCAGGACTGTTCCCTTCCAGTTGGGGAACACTTCAGCAGTCAAGGACATTCAGCCTCTGATCTCCGGGTCAGCATTCTACAAGGAGGCCTTCAGGAGACGCGACAACGCAAAATTGCTGAGCAAAAACTTATAGCTAAGTTCCGCACGCATGAATGCGGACTCAACCGGGATCTGGGATTCATGTCGCATTACATTCGGCCCCCACCAACAAGCCTGGACTTGCAGAGGCCTACCGACTGAACTGGCTTGGGACAATTCACACCTCTTTAACCTGGAGTTACCTCTCTCTCTGCATCTTTGATGATTTGATTGCCTGCAGGTGCTCGCATTCCGGGGCATCTCTGACTGTGTCTATATAAACATTTCTGGAACAAGCCTTTCCATTCACCTGAAGAAGGAGCCGTGCTCCGAAAGCTCGTGTTTGAAACAAACCTGTTGGACTTTAACCTGGTGTTGTAAGACTTCTTACAGTAAGAATGAACACCAACACCTCCTCCACAATAGTCCTCAATACCGGTACCCCACAAGGCTGCGTACTTAGCCCCGTACTCTACTCCCTGTACACACACGACTGCATGGCAAAACTTGGTTCCAACTCCATCTACAAGTTTGCTGACGATACGGCCATAGTGGGCCAGATCTCGAATAATGACGAGTCTGAATACAGGAGGGAGATAGAGAACCTAGTGGAGTGGTGCAGCGACAACAATCTCTCCCTTAATGCCAGCAAAACTAAAGAGCTGGTTTTCGACTTCAGGAAGCAAAGTACTGTACACACCCCTGTCAGCATCAACGGAGCCGAGGTAGAGATGGTGAGCAGTTTCAAATTCCTAGGGGTGCACATCACCAAAAATCTATCCTGGTCCACTCACGTCGACGCTATCACCAAGAAAGCACAACAGCGCCTATACTTCCTCAGGAAACTAAGGAAATTCAGCATGTCCACATTAACCATTACCAACTTTTACAGATGCAATATAGAGAGCATCCGATCGGGCTGCATCACAGCCTGGTATGGCAATTCCTCGGCCCAGGACCGCAAGGAACTTCAGAGAGTCGTGAATACTGCCCAGTCCATCACACGAACCTGCCTCCCATCCATTGATTCATTCTACACCTCCCGCTGCCGGGGGAAAGCAGGCAGCATAATCAAAGATCCCTCCCACCCGGCGTACTCACTTTTCAAACTTCTTCCATCGGGCAGGAGATTCAGAAGTCTGAGAACACGCACGAACAGACTCAAAAACAGCTTCTTCCCCACTGTCACCAGACTCCTAAATGACCCTCTTATGGACTGACCTCATTAACACTACACCCATGTCTACTTCGTCCGATGCCAATGCTTATGTAGTTACATTGTATATATTGTGTTGCCCTATTATGTATTCTCAGGTATTTTCTTGAATTCTGTTTAATTCCCTTTTCTTCCCATGTACTGAATGATCTGTTGAGCTGCTTGCAGAAAAATCCTTTTCACTGTACCTCGGTACACATGACAATAAACAAATCCAATCCAATCCATCACTTACTGTCAAATATTACGTCCTTTTGATGCTTTGCATTAGTTTGATAAATTGTTTCCTAAAAAACTTCTTTCTATGTTTATGTTATTTCACTCCAATTAAAAATGTTCCTGAATGAAAGTGTCCGTGTCGGACGGCTCCTGTTCAGCCAGGAGATGGCACCAGTCCACAATAAATGTATTTATTTCTGATGTTCTGTGTGTCATTACATAGGACTCTTGCTCTGGCCTGAGACCTCAACTTGTCCTTGTGTCCCGATGCCGCCGTTTACACCCTGTTTCAGTAATCATAGAATCCCTCCACTGCAGAAGGAGACCATTCGGCCCATCCAGTCTGCACTGACCCTCGGAAAGCGCACCCCAACTCGGCGCAATCCCCTCCGATCCGTTTGGATACATCAGGTTGCAGTCTCCTCTGGAGGCGAGGAGTTCGAATCCCACTCCTGACATTGACATTGATCCTCAGCTGTGATAAAATGTGAGAGGTCCCGGGTTCAAAAATCCGGAGGAGCCCGGATGGTGTCATTGAAATCGGGAGGAAGGTGGCGCTCCAGTGAAGGTATTGCAGCGAATATTTCAGTGCAGAACACGTGAAGAAATGAAAGCGATATTTTAAGACCGTTTCACCATGGTGTGGAACTGATATATCAAATAAAAACCGCACCCAGTGTTTGTGCACCCAGGTAACTGGCTGAATGGAATGGTTGTATGTATGCCCGATAAATCTTTGATTTATTTGCTGAACAAGAATTTCCCCATCTGCGCCTTAAAAATAATCAATGTCCCGCTTCCGCCGCCTTCTGAGGCAGAGTTCCAAAGACGCACAACTCTCTGACAGTGAGAAATTTCCTCATCTCCGTCCGAAAAGGGCAACATCCTTGTTTTTAACTGACCAGTAGTTCTGGTCTCACTCATGGGCAGCAAGGTGGGAATCGAACCTGGGGCCATGAAGCAACTGTGCTAACCACTGTGTTACCATGCTGCCCAAGCAGTTGGTTCAATATTCTCAGATAATAATATGGAAACGCCCAACGTGCGGCTCGAACCCTCGACCCTGGGATGTGGAGGCCCATGCTCTCCCGACTGAACTAGCCGAATCCCCTGATATTTAATGAAACTGCTGAAAAATATAAACTGAGGGGGTAAATCTGATATGGCCGGAAAAAATTACCAGCATTGTGGTTTTGAACAGAATCATTTGGACAACATTCCCACACAGGAAGAAATTCCTGGAACACGGTGAGCCTGACGTGATTTGAACACGCAACCTTCTGTCAGACGCGCTACCGTTGCGCCACAAACCCAACTGATGAGCAATTAGAGTTTCTCCTCATAGATTCATGTTTTATTTACACCCAACCGTGCGAAATAGGGTTGTGTGGGGGTACATGTGGGAGGTGTTGGAAAGGTTTGGGTTCGGGGAGGGGTTTGTCAGCTGGGTGAGGCTGTTGTATGAGGCCCTGATGGCGAGCGTAGCCACGAATAGGAGGAGATCGGAGTACTTTCGGTTGTACCGGGGGACGAGATAGGGGTGTCCCCTGTCCCCCTTGCTCTTTGCGTTGGCAATTGAGCCCCTGGCTATGGCGTTGAGGGAGTCAAGGAATTGGAGGGGTCTGGTGCAGGGTGGGGAGGAACACCGAGTATCATTATATGCGGATGACTTGTTGCTATATGTGGCGGACCCAGTGGGGGGAATGCCGGAGGTGATGAAGATTCTTAGGGAATTTGGGGGCTTTTCTGGGTACAACTCAACCTGGGTAAGATTGAGCTGTTCGTTGTGCACCCGGGGGATCAAGAGGAGGGGATTGGTAGGCTCCCACTGAAAAGGGCAGGGAGGAGCTTTTGGTACCTGGGAGTCCAGGTGGCTAGGAGCTGGGGGGCCCTTCACAAACTTAACCTCACTAGGCTGGTGGAGCAAATGGAGGAGGAGTTCAAAAGATGGGACATGTTGCAGTTGTCGTTGGTGGGCAGGGTGCAGTCCGTCAAGATGACGGTGCTCCCAAGGTTTTTGTTCCTCTTCCAGTGCCTCCCCATCCTTATCCCGAAGGCCTTTTTGAGTAGGGTCAACAGGAGTATTACAGGATTTGTATGGGCGCATGGGACTCCGAGGGTGAGAAGGGTGTTTTTGGAGCGGGGCAAGGATAGGGGGGGGCTGCCATTGCCCAACCTCTGTGGGTACTATTGGGCTGCCAACGCAGCGATGGTGCGTAAGATGGTGATGGATGGGGAGGGGGCAGCATGGAAGAGGATGGAGATGGCATCTTGTGTGGGCATGAGCCTAGACGCGCTGGTAACGGCACTGCTGCCGCTCCCTCCAACGAGGTATACCACGAGCCCGGTGGTGGCGGCTACCCTCAAAAGTTGGGGGCATTGGAGGCGGCATAGGCGGGAGGCGGGGGGCTCGATGGAGTCCCCAATACGGGGAATCACCGATTTGTACCAGGGAGCATCGATGGCGGGTTTCTTGGTTGGCACAGGGTAGGTATTAGGAGGTTGAGGGACCTGTTTGTGGATGGGAGGTTTGTGAGCCTGGGTGAGCTAGAGGGGAAGGTTGGGCTCCCCCCCGGGGAACATGTTTAGGTACATGCAGGTTAGGGCGTTTGCCAGGCGGCAGATGGAGGGGTTCCCTCTGCTGCCCCCACGTGGGGTACGGGACAGGGTGCTCTCGGGGGTGTGGGTTGGAGGGGGGAGGATTTTGGACGTGTACCACGTCATGCAGGAGGTGGATGAGGCCACGGTGGAGGAGCTGAAGGATAAATGGGAAGAGGAGCTTGGTGAGGAGGTTGAGGAGGGGACGTGGGCGGATGCCCTGGAAAGAGTGAATTCCTCCTCTTCCTGTGCGAGGCTTAGCCTCATACAGTTCAAGGTGCTACATAGGGCCCACATGACCGGGACGAGGATAAGTAGGTTTTACGGGGGCAAAGGCAGGTGTGCTAGGTGCTCGGGGAGCCCAGCAAACCATGCCCATATGTTCTGGGCATGCCCAACGCTGGGGGAATTTTGGAAGGGGGTAGCAAGGACGGTGTCGAGGGTGGTAGGATCCAGGGTCAAGCCAGGCTGGGGACTCGCAATTTTTGGGGTTGCAGTGGAGCCGGGAGTGCAGGAGGCGAAAGAGGCCGGTGTTCTGGCCTTTACGTCCCTAGTAGCCCGGCGGAGGATTCTGCTTCAGTGGAAGGATGCGAGGCCCCCAATCGTGGAGGCCTGGATCAATGTTATGGTGGGGTTCATCAAGTTGGAGAGGGTGAAAATTGCCCTGAGGGGATCAGTACAGGGGTTCTTTAGGCGGTGGCAGCCTTTCCTTGACTTCCTGGTGGAACGGTAGGGAAATAGGCCGGCAGCAGCAGCAATCCGGGGGCGGGGGGCTTGTTTCGGGGGAGGGCGGTGGGGGGGGGGCTTGTTTCGGGGGTGGGCGGTGGGGGGGGGGGGCTTGTTTCAGGGGAGGGCGGTGGGGGAGGGGGCTTGTTTCGGGGGAGGGGAGGAATGTGTAAATGTGTATATGTGTTTATTGAATATGCTGGGTGCTTATATATTTCTTCTTTTTGTGGCTACTGGGGGGGTGGGGGTTGGGTTTTGGGGTTATTATGTTTTTCTTTTTTGTTGTTGTTAATAATGCTTTTGTGTTGTTATTTTCTGTTTTTGATATTTTTTGAAAATTTCAATAAAAATTAAAAAATAAAAAGAACATTGAATGCCTGGCGGGGTACAGTGAGGGGGGGGGGGAGCACAGAGTTTCTCTCTATGCATCTTCAGGAGGTGGCAGCAGGCAGGGATTGAGAGATTTGGGGATTTATTTATCCAGGAGGGCTTTCCGACCTTGAAGACACGAGGTGAGGAGTTTGAGCTACCGGGCGGCAATGGGTTTCGATATCTTCAGGTCCGGGACTTTGTCCGGAGGCAGCTTCCAAGCTTCCCTCGCCTCCCCGAGGGGGCAGCAGGATAAGGTGATGTCAAAAACTGGGGTTGGAGAGGGGAGGGCTTCGGAGAGAGACAAGGAGTTGATGGAGTGGGAGGGGGCCCTGATCAGGGAGGTGAAGCGGAAGTGGGAAGAGGAGCTGGGAAGAGAGCTGGAAATGGAAAAGTGGGAAAAAACATTGAAGAGAGTCAATTCATCTTCGTCCTGTGCCAGACTGAACCCGATCCAGTTCATAGTGGTCCAAAGGCCCACATGACTGTAGCCCGGATCAGCAGGTTCTTTGAGGAGGTGGAGGATAGATGTGGGCGGAGTGGGGGTAGCCCGGCTAACTATGGGCATATGTTCTGGGCATGTCGGACATTGAGGGGATTCTGGCAGGGATTTGTGGACGTTATGTCAGAAGTCCTGGAAGGGAGGGTAACCCCGAGTCCAGACCTGGCAATATTTGGTGTGTCGGATGATCCGGGGGCCAAGGGGGGGGAGGGAGGGAGGCCGATGTCCTGGCTTTCTCCTCCCTGGTGGCCCGGAGATGGGTTTTGCTGGGATGGAGAGACTGGGACCCCCCAAAGTCAGGAGTGTGGGTCAGCGATATGGCCGGGTTCCTCAGCCTGGAACAAATCAAGTTCACCTTGAGAGGATCAACTCAGGGGTTCACCCGGAGATGGCAGCCGTTCATCGACTGCTTCAAAGATAACTGAACATCAGCAGTAAAGGGGTGTGGGGGGGGGGGGGGTGGGAAACAGGAGGCATGGCAGTGTTAGATAACTGAACATCAGCAGTAAAGGGGCGTGGGGGGGGGAACAGGAGGCATGGCAGTGTTAGATAACTGAACATCAGCAGTAAAGGGGCGTTGGGGGGGGGGGGAAACAGGAGGCATGGCAGTGTTAGATAACTGAACATCAGCAGTAAAGGGGCGTTGGGGGGGGGGAAACAGGAGGCATGGCAGTGTTAGATAACTGAACATCAGCAGTAAAGGGGCGTGGGGGGGGGAAACAGGAGGCATGGCAGTGTTAGATAACTGAACATCAGCAGTAAAGGGGTGTGGGGGGGGGAACAGGAGGCATGGCAGTGTTAGATAACTGAACATCAGCAGTAAAGGGGCGTGGGGGGGGGAACAGGAGGCATGGCAGTGTTAGATAACTGAACATCAGCAGTAAAGGGGCGTTGGGGGGGGGAAACAGGAGGCATGGCAGTGTTAGATAACTGAACATCAGCAGTAAAGGGGCGTGGGGGGGCGGGGGAAACAGGAGGCATGGCAGTGTTAGATAACTGAACATCAGCAGTAAAGGGGCGTGGGGGGGGGAAACAGGAGGCATGGCAGTGTTAGATAACTGAACATCAGCAGTAAAGGGGCGTGGGGGGGGGGAAACAGGAGGCATGGCAGTGTTAGATAACTGAACATCAGCAGTAAAGGGGCGTTGGGGGGGGGGGAAACAGGAGGCATGGCAGTGTTAGATAACTGAACATCAGCAGTAAAGGGGTGTGGGGGGGGTGAAACAGGAGGCATGGCAGTGTTAGATAACTGAACATCAGCAGTAAAGGGGCGTGGGGGGGGGAAACAGGAGGCATGGCAGTGTTAGATAACTGAACATCAGCAGTAAAGGGGCGTGGGGGGGGGGAAACAGGAGGCATGGCAGTGTTAGATAACTGAACATCAGCAGTAAAGGGGTGTGGGGGGGGGGAAACAGGAGGCATGGCAGTGTTAGATAACTGAACATCAGCAGTAAAGGGGCGTTGGGGGGGGGGGAAACAGGAGGCATGGCAGTGTTAGATAACTGAACATCAGCAGTAAAGGGGTGGGGGGGGGGAAACAGGAGGTATGGCAGTGTTAGATAACTGAACATCAGCAGTAAAGGGGCGTGGGGGGGGGAAACAGGAGGCATGGCAGTGTTAGATAACTGAACATCAGCAGTAAAGGGGCGTGGGGGGGGGAAACAGGAGGCATGGCAGTGTTAGATAACTGAACATCAGCAGTAAAGGGGTGTGGGGGGGGGAAACAGGAGGCATGGCAGTGTTAGATAACTGAACATCAGCAGTAAAGGGGCGTGGGGGGGGGGAAACAGGAGGCATGGCAGTGTTAGATAACTGAACATCAGCAGTAAAGGGGCGTTGGGGGGGGGGAAACAGGAGGCATGGCAGTGTTAGATAACTGAACATCAGCAGTAAAGGGGCGTGGGGGGGGGGGAAACAGGAGGCATGGCAGTGTTAGATAACTGAACATCAGCAGTAAAGGGGCGTGGGGGGGGGAAACAGGAGGCATGGCAGTGTTAGATAACTGAACATCAGCAGTAAAGGGGCGTGGGGGGGGGGAAACAGGAGGCATGGCAGTGTTAGATAACTGAACATCAGCAGTAAAGGGGCGTGGGGGGGGGGAAACAGGAGGCATGGCAGTGTTAGATAACTGAACATCAGCAGTAAAGGGGTGTGGGGGGGGGAAACAGGAGGCATGGCAGTGTTAGATAACTGAACATCAGCAGTAAAGGGGCGTGGGGGGGGGGAAACAGGAGGCATGGCAGTGTTAGATAACTGAACATCAGCAGTAAAGGGGCGTGGGGGGGGGGGAAACAGGAGGCATGGCAGTGTTAGATAACTGAACATCAGCAGTAAAGGGGTGTGGGGGGGGGAAACAGGAGGCATGGCAGTGTTAGATAACTGAACATCAGCAGTAAAGGGGCGTTGGGGGGGGGGAACAGGAGGCATGGCAGTGTTAGATAACTGAACATCAGCAGTAAAGGGGTGGGGGGGGGGGAAACAGGAGGCATGGCAGTGTTAGATAACTGAACATCAGCAGTAAAGGGGCGTGGGGGGGGGGAAACAGGAGGCATGGCAGTGTTAGATAACTGAACATCAGCAGTAAAGGGGTGTGGGGGAAGGGGGAACAGGAGGCATGGCAGTGTTAGATAACTGAACATCAGCAGTAAAGGGGCGTTGGGGGGGGGGAAACAGGAGGCATGGCAGTGTTAGATAACTGAACATCAGCAGTAAAGGGGTGTGGGGGGGGGGAACAGGAGGCATGGCAGTGTTAGATAACTGAACATCAGCAGTAAAGGGGCGTGGGGGGGGGAAACAGGAGGCATGGCAGTGTTAGATAACTGAACATCAGCAGTAAAGGGGTGTGGGGGGGGGGGAAACAGGAGGCATGGCAGTGTTAGATAACTGAACATCAGCAGTAAAGGGGCGTGGGGGGGGGAAACAGGAGGCATGGCAGTGTTAGATAACTGAACATCAGCAGTAAAGGGGCGTTGGGGGGGGGGAAACAGGAGGCATGGCAGTGTTAGATAACTGAACATCAGCAGTAAAGGGGCGTGGGGGGGGGGGAAACAGGAGGCATGGCAGTGTTAGATAACTGAACATCAGCAGTAAAGGGGTGTGGGGGGGGGAAACAGGAGGCATGGCAGTGTTAGATAACTGAACATCAGCAGTAAAGGGGCGTGGGGGGGGGGAAACAGGAGGCATGGCAGTGTTAGATAACTGAACATCAGCAGTAAAGGGGTGTGGGGGGGGGGAAACAGGAGGCATGGCAGTGTTAGATAACTGAACATCAGCAGTAAAGGGGCGTGGGGGGGGGAACAGGAGGCATGGCAGTGTTAGATAACTGAACATCAGCAGTAAAGGGGGGGGGGGGGGGGAAACAGGAGGCATGGCAGTGTTAGATAACTGAACATCAGCAGTAAAGGGGCGTGGGGGGGGGAAACAGGAGGCATGGCAGTGTTAGATAACTGAACATCAGCAGTAAAGGGGTGTGGGGGGGGGGAACAGGAGGCATGGCAGTGTTAGATAACTGAACATCAGCAGTAAAGGGGCGTGGGGGGGGGAAACAGGAGGCATGGCAGTGTTAGATAACTGAACATCAGCAGTAAAGGGGTGTGGGGGGGGGAAACAGGAGGCATGGCAGTGTTAGATAACTGAACATCAGCAGTAAAGGGGCGTGGGGGGGGGAACAGGAGGCATGGCAGTGTTAGATAACTGAACATCAGCAGTAAAGGGGTGTGGGGGGGGGGAAACAGGAGGCATGGCAGTGTTAGATAACTGAACATCAGCAGTAAAGGGGCTGTGGGGGGGGGAAACAGGAGGCATGGCAGTGTTAGATAACTGAACATCAGCAGTAAAGGGGCGTTGGGGAGGGGGGAAACAGGAGGCATGGCAGTGTTAGATAACTGAACATCAGCAGTAAAGGGGCGTGGGGGGGGGGGGAAACAGGAGGCATGGCAGTGTTAGATAACTGAACATCAGCAGTAAAGGGGTGTGGGGGGGGGAACAGGAGGCATGGCAGTGTTAGATAACTGAACATCAGCAGTAAAGGGGTGTGGGGGGGGGGAACAGGAGGCATGGCAGTGTTAGATAACTGAACATCAGCAGTAAAGGGGCTTTGGGGGGGGGAACAGGAGGCATGGCAGTGTTAGATAACTGAACATCAGCAGTAAAGGGGTGTGGGGGGGGAACAGGAGGCATGGCAGTGTTAGATAACTGAACATCAGCAGTAAAGGGGTGTGGGGGGGGGAAACAGGAGGCATGGCAGTGTTAGATAACTGAACATCAGCAGTAAAGGGGTGGGGGGGGGGAAACAGGAGGCATGGCAGTGTTAGATAACTGAACATCAGCAGTAAAGGGGTGTGGGGGGGGGGAACAGGAGGCATGGCAGTGTTAGATAACTGAACATCAGCAGTAAAGGGGCGTGGGGGGGGGAACAGGAGGCATGGCAGTGTTAGATAACTGAACATCAGCAGTAAAGGGGTGTGGGGGGGGGGAAACAGGAGGCATGGCAGTGTTAGATAACTGAACATCAGCAGTAAAGGGGCGTGGGGGGGGGAAACAGGAGGCATGGCAGTGTTAGATAACTGAACATCAGCAGTAAAGGGGCTGTGGGGGGGGGGAAACAGGAGGCATGGCAGTGTTAGATAACTGAACATCAGCAGTAAAGGGGCGTGGGGGGGGGGAAACAGGAGGCATGGCAGTGTTAGATAACTGAACATCAGCAGTAAAGGGGTGTGGGGGGGGGAAACAGGAGGCATGGCAGTGTTAGATAACTGAACATCAGCAGTAAAGGGGGTGGGGGGGGGAAACAGGAGGCATGGCAGTGTTAGATAACTGAACATCAGCAGTAAAGGGGCGTTGGGGGGGGGAAACAGGAGGCATGGCAGTGTTAGATAACTGAACATCAGCAGTAAAGGGGTGGGGGGGGGGGAACAGGAGGCATGGCAGTGTTAGATAACTGAACATCAGCAGTAAAGGGGCGTGGGGGGGGGAAACAGGAGGCATGGCAGTGTTAGATAACTGAACATCAGCAGTAAAGGGGTGTGGGGGAAGGGGGAACAGGAGGCATGGCAGTGTTAGATAACTGAACATCAGCAGTAAAGGGGCGTTGGGGGGGGGGGAAACAGGAGGCATGGCAGTGTTAGATAACTGAACATCAGCAGTAAAGGGGTGTGGGGGGGGGAACAGGAGGCATGGCAGTGTTAGATAACTGAACATCAGCAGTAAAGGGGCGTGGGGGGGGGGAAACAGGAGGCATGGCAGTGTTAGATAACTGAACATCAGCAGTAAAGGGGTGTGGGGGGGGGGAACAGGAGGCATGGCAGTGTTAGATAACTGAACATCAGCAGTAAAGGGGCGTGGGGGGGGGGAAACAGGAGGCATGGCAGTGTTAGATAACTGAACATCAGCAGTAAAGGGGCGTGGGGGGGGGGAAACAGGAGGCATGGCAGTGTTAGATAACTGAACATCAGCAGTAAAGGGGCGTGGGGGGGGGGAAACAGGAGGCATGGCAGTGTTAGATAACTGAACATCAGCAGTAAAGGGGCGTGGGGGGGGGGAAACAGGAGGCATGGCAGTGTTAGATAACTGAACATCAGCAGTAAAGGGGCGTGGGGGGGGGGAACAGGAGGCATGGCAGTGTTAGATAACTGAACATCAGCAGTAAAGGGGCGTGGGGGGGGGGAACAGGAGGCATGGCAGTGTTAGATAACTGAACATCAGCAGTAAAGGGGCGTGGGGGGGGGGAAACAGGAGGCATGGCAGTGTTAGATAACTGAACATCAGCAGTAAAGGGGCGTGGGGGGGGGGGAAACAGGAGGCATGGCAGTGTTAGATAACTGAACATCAGCAGTAAAGGGGTGTGGGGGGGGGAACAGGAGGCATGGCAGTGTTAGATAACTGAACATCAGCAGTAAAGGGGTGTGGGGGGGGGGAACAGGAGGCATGGCAGTGTTAGATAACTGAACATCAGCAGTAAAGGGGCGTGGGGGGGGGAACAGGAGGCATGGCAGTGTTAGATAACTGAACATCAGCAGTAAAGGGGTGTGGGGGGGGGAACAGGAGGCATGGCAGTGTTAGATAACTGAACATCAGCAGTAAAGGGGTGTGGGGGGGGGAAACAGGAGGCATGGCAGTGTTAGATAACTGAACATCAGCAGTAAAGGGGGGGGGGGGGGGGAAACAGGAGGCATGGCAGTGTTAGATAACTGAACATCAGCAGTAAAGGGGGGGGGGGGGGGGAACAGGAGGCATGGCAGTGTTAGATAACTGAACATCAGCAGTAAAGGGGCGTGGGGGGGGGGAAACAGGAGGCATGGCAGTGTTAGATAACTGAACATCAGCAGTAAAGGGGCGTGGGGGGGGGAAACAGGAGGCATGGCAGTGTTAGATAACTGAACATCAGCAGTAAAGGGGCGTGGGGGGGGGAAACAGGAGGCATGGCAGTGTTAGATAACTGAACATCAGCAGTAAAGGGGCGGTGGGGGGGGGAAACAGGAGGCATGGCAGTGTTAGATAACTGAACATCAGCAGTAAAGGGGCGTGGGGGGGGGGAAACAGGAGGCATGGCAGTGTTAGATAACTGAACATCAGCAGTAAAGGGGCGGTGGGGGGGGGGAAACAGGAGGCATGGCAGTGTTAGATAACTGAACATCAGCAGTAAAGGGGGGGGGGGGGGGAAACAGGAGGCATGGCAGTGTTAGATAACTGAACATCAGCAGTAAAGGGGCGTTGGGGGGGGGAAACAGGAGGCATGGCAGTGTTAGATAACTGAACATCAGCAGTAAAGGGGCGTGGGGGGGGGAAACAGGAGGCATGGCAGTGTTAGATAACTGAACATCAGCAGTAAAGGGGTGTGGGGGAAGGGGGAACAGGAGGCATGGCAGTGTTAGATAACTGAACATCAGCAGTAAAGGGGCGTTGGGGGGGGGAAACAGGAGGCATGGCAGTGTTAGATAACTGAACATCAGCAGTAAAGGGGTGTGGGGGGGGGAACAGGAGGCATGGCAGTGTTAGATAACTGAACATCAGCAGTAAAGGGGCGTGGGGGGGGGGAACAGGAGGCATGGCAGTGTTAGATAACTGAACATCAGCAGTAAAGGGGTGTGGGGGGGGGAACAGGAGGCATGGCAGTGTTAGATAACTGAACATCAGCAGTAAAGGGGCGTGGGGGGGGGAACAGGAGGCATGGCAGTGTTAGATAACTGAACATCAGCAGTAAAGGGGCGTGGGGGGGGGAACAGGAGGCATGGCAGTGTTAGATAACTGAACATCAGCAGTAAAGGGGCGTTGGGGGGGGAAACAGGAGGCATGGCAGTGTTAGATAACTGAACATCAGCAGTAAAGGGGCGTGGGGGGGGGGAACAGGAGGCATGGCAGTGTTAGATAACTGAACATCAGCAGTAAAGGGGTGTGGGGGGGGGAAACAGGAGGCATGGCAGTGTTAGATAACTGAACATCAGCAGTAAAGGGGCGTGGGGGGGGGAACAGGAGGCATGGCAGTGTTAGATAACTGAACATCAGCAGTAAAGGGGTGTGGGGGGGGGAACAGGAGGCATGGCAGTGTTAGATAACTGAACATCAGCAGTAAAGGGGCGTGGGGGGGGGGAAACAGGAGGCATGGCAGTGTTAGATAACTGAACATCAGCAGTAAAGGGGCTTTGGGGGGGGGGGAAACAGGAGGCATGGCAGTGTTAGATAACTGAACATCAGCAGTAAAGTGGTGTGGGGGGGGGAAACAGGAGGCATGGCAGTGTTAGATAACTGAACATCAGCAGTAAAGGGGTGTGGGGGGGGGGAAACAGGAGGCATGGCAGTGTTAGATAACTGAACATCAGCAGTAAAGGGGTGGGGGGGGGGAAACAGGAGGCATGGCAGTGTTAGATAACTGAACATCAGCAGTAAAGGGGTGTGGGGGGGGGAACAGGAGGCATGGCAGTGTTAGATAACTGAACATCAGCAGTAAAGGGGCGTGGGGGGGGGGAACAGGAGGCATGGCAGTGTTAGATAACTGAACATCAGCAGTAAAGGGGCGTGGGGGGGGGGAAACAGGAGGCATGGCAGTGTTAGATAACTGAACATCAGCAGTAAAGGGGTGTGGGGGGGGGAACAGGAGGCATGGCAGTGTTAGATAACTGAACATCAGCAGTAAAGGGGTGGGGGGGGGAAACAGGAGGCATGGCAGTGTTAGATAACTGAACATCAGCTGTAAAGGGGCGTGGGGGGGGGGAAACAGGAGGCATGGCAGTGTTAGATAACTGAACATCAGCAGTAAAGGGGCGTGGGGGGGGGGAAACAGGAGGCATGGCAGTGTTAGATAACTGAACATCAGCAGTAAAGGGGCGTGGGGGGGGGAAACAGGAGGCATGGCAGTGTTAGATAACTGAACATCAGCAGTAAAGGGGTGTGGGGGGGGGAAACAGGAGGCATGGCAGTGTTAGATAACTGAACATCAGCAGTAAAGGGGTGTGGGGGGGGGGAAACAGGAGGCATGGCAGTGTTAGATAACTGAACATCAGCAGTAAAGGGGCGTGGGGGGGGGAAACAGGAGGCATGGCAGTGTTAGATAACTGAACATCAGCAGTAAAGGGGTGTGGGGGGGGGAAACAGGAGGCATGGCAGTGTTAGATAACTGAACATCAGCAGTAAAGGGGCGTGGGGGGGGGGAACAGGAGGCATGGCAGTGTTAGATAACTGAACATCAGCAGTAAAGGGGCGTGGGGGGGGGAACAGGAGGCATGGCAGTGTTAGATAACTGAACATCAGCAGTAAAGGGGTGTGTGGGGGGGGGGAAACAGGAGGCATGGCAGTGTTAGATACGCACAGGGAACTCAGGATACAGGTAATTCGGGAATAGGGCGTGGGCAGTCGGGGACATTGTTTTTTTTAGGTTTTTTGCGTGCGTCGTCCCACGTGGATTTTTCTTTTAAGAAATGTTAATGTGTTAACGTATAAAAATTACAAATGCTTCAATAAAATATTTTCTAAAAAAAAATGGAGTACATTACACTGCCCACAACAAACATGGAGCCCTGCCCACAACAAACATGGAGCCCTGCCCACAACAAACATGGGGCCCTGCCCACAACAAACATGGAGCCCTGCCCACAACAAACATGGAGCCCAGCCCACAACAAACATGGAGCCCTGCCCACAACAAACATGGAGCCCTGCCCACAACAAACATGGAGCCCTGCCCACAACAAACATGGAGCCCTGCCCACAACAACATGGAGCCCAGCCCACAACAAACATGGAGCCCTGCCCACAACAAACATGGAGCCCTGCCCACAACAAACATGGAGCCCTGCCCACAACAAACAAACCTCCCGAGCACAGTCGTGGTGCTCCCGTGCCAATCAGGCTCCTAGATGCCCCAAACGGGCATCCGGCGCCCGTTTCACGAATGCAGTGACCAGGTGTGGTTGCTGCCGTGGTGAAACGGGTGTGAAGGGCTGGCCGCTCGGCCCATCGGGCTCGGAGAATTTTCCGAGCTGGGGGGGGGGGGGGGGGAGAATCGCTGGGGGTGCCAGGGGGGCATACAAAATGTCGGGAGGCCCTCCCACGATTCTCCCACGCCACGTGGAGAATTCTGCCCTAAGTATCGAAAGTTAGTCCCCACCGACCGCAATGGTAGCCCCCACCCCCCCCTAACCCCACCCAACACCCCCACAGTCCGGTTTCCCCCTGATGCACTGACCACACAAAATTCACTTTTCCCTTAGTTCAACTTGGAACTGGAGAAGACACCGAAGTTCTGAAAAATACCAATAATATTCCCTATAGACGACCCGGGTCCCTAAAGTCCAGCAGCAAATCATCTGCAGATAACAACACCCTGGGCGGAATTCTCCGCTTGTGGCCAAAATCGTGGAGGCCGTCGTGAAAGAGGCCGAGGTTCACGAAGGCCTCGGGGCCCATTCCCCGCACCTAATTCACCCCCACCCGGGGGGCTAGGAGCGGGCCCCCGTCGTTCCCGGCCGCGACCTCGGCCGCCGGAAATGAAACACCTGGATTTCCGGAGCCTTCAGGGGTCCCGTGCCCACATGTGAGTTTCTTGTAAAAACACTACATCGGCTCCCAGACTCTTTAAATGTGCAAAACCCCTCACCCCATTTACAGGTTCCCCCCAGGCCTCGCACATTCCAGGTGGGTAACCCTGTCGGAAGCCTCTCAACCCCCCTTCACCCTCAAGTCAGCCATTATCACCATGATGCGTCAGACCGTCATCACCAGTTACTAGGCCTCAGGCCCACCTAAGGTGACCGCCTGCCCCGCCCAACGGGTGAGACAAAGAAAATCACCTGATCACGGTCAGCTCCCTACCCCTCTCCTGTCTCCCTCCATACCTACTGCCGAACCCACCAAGCCAGCAGATTATCTGCTGCCTCAACTAACCCCCTGCGCCTCCCAAAAATAACATTCTAGACTGATAGTCCAACAAATAGCAGCCCCTCCCCCCACATCACCGTTCACTAGCCTGGGTGGGTTAGGAGTTTCCCAAGGTGGGGGAGGAATTGTGGGTGGAACTGGAGGCACCACTGGGCCTGGGGGAGATTCAGATAGCGTTGAAACACAGGCAGGCAGGGAAGGCACCGGGACCGGATGGGTTTCCAGTGGGAATTTTGAAAGAAGTTTTCGATACACTTGTGCCGCTGTTGCTGGGCATGTTTAGGGACTCTTTGGCACGGGGCACCCTCTCAGAGACGTTGGAGCAGGGGTCTATCTCGCTGCTTCTGAAAAAGGATAAGGACCCCACAGAGTGTGATAATATTGCCCAATCTTCCTGTTAAATGTAGATGCCAAGTTATTCGCCAATGTATTGGCTTTAAGGTTGGAGTCTTTCCCCTCTCAATCTCCTGTTCCCATTTCTCATGTTTTTATGATATTTGACAGTGTCTCTGGTGAGAAGATTCCTGTAGTGAACACAGTTTGGTCTCACATTGCTGAAGAATTAAACACTTTGCAATAACTTCGGGCAGGAGTCTGAAAGAATGAGAGATTTAACAATATTTACTGGGGGTAATTTTGACCCGGGTGTGATAACCCACTTTATATCTCTCCCAATTTTTATTCACACTGACTGCAGCAATGTCGAAATTACCCCACGAGTTGCAGCATTTGGCTCAATGTAGTTGGCAGTTTCAGACTGTGACACCAGGGGTGCTTCTATCATCATTTGAGAGCAGAGACGTGACGGCTGCTGCTGCTGTTACACCAGCAGGTGGCAGTGTCGCACCACAAAGTACAAAGAGAACAGCAGGATCCCATACTGTCTGTGATAGATCAGAATGCCTGTGCAGAAACTCATTGGACATGCCCCCTGTATCAATAATGAATAAACACTCCCATTCCCAGCATTGCATGCTTCAATCAGTGTATTTTATTTCACCAGAATTGTAAAGTACATTTTAAATGAATTAAAGGTTAAACAGCAACAAAAGCGAGATCTGAGAGACACTCAGTGAGCAATTAGAAATCAGTGAGACGGCGAGAGAGAAATCCCATCAATCACACCCGGAATATTCTATTGGAGAGATTCTTGTCAGTGTGACTCTCGGTCACATCACCATCGCTTCATTGCGAGCTGGAGCTATTTGACGGTCTTGCACAGGCTTTGGTCATAATTATAATACTTTGGGTTGTATGAGTCTTTGTGTTTCCTGAAGCACAGGGCAGCTGCAACATCACATTGGCACACCTTCGCACCACATGGTGCACGTGTCAGAGCATTATCAGCTGCAAAAGAGGAGAGAATAACCAAATACACAGTGTAAAATAGGCATTGTAACGTACACATGGAAACACACACTGGAATATACACACATTAATGTACACACTGATGTGGTGGGTGGGGTTAAGGATGTGAGATTCCGCAATGTTGGAAAATCCTGATTGATGTTGGATCCTTAATGTTGTGGGTGATTCACAACGGTTGGGACCCAATAATGTTCTTGAAGCTTCCCAAACGACAGGGCAGCTAACGGCTTAGAATGTCTCTGATGTGCGAATGGCCGTCCTCAAGTTCTGGATGGTCATTAATTTTTAATCTAATACTTTGGTGCTGAGGGGGTGGGTGGGGTCTGAAGCTGTGGAGAGTCTTTAACGTGGGTGAGGAAGGGATGGCCTGTAATCATCTGCTGTGGATTCTGTCCTTGATGTTGTCAGGGGTTCCCTAATCTTGTGAAATTCCCTAATGCTGTCAGTGATGTGGGCTGCATTCCGTTAATGTATTGGGGGCCCTAACATTTTGGGGGGGGGGGTCCCTAACATTGTGGGCGGGGGGGGGGGTCCCTAACATTGTGGCGGGGCCCTAACATTGTGGGGGGTGACCCCTGACATGGTGATTTATATGGGTGACATAATGAGAGTCACTCCACAGTGAGAAGCAGCAAACTATCTCAAACCTCAATATCACCGCAAATGTTCCCCACCTCGAATCTGGGGAATTGTGAAATCTCACTGAGCGATATTTCCAAACTTCAAACCCAAATTTCTTAAAGAAAATTCACTGCAAAGCAGGTGATGTCTGATCCACAGCAACCACATCTTCAGTAAGTGTCCACAGCTCGAGGAACTGGGGCTCAGAGTGAATGATCTGGACTCAGAGCTTCAGACAGGGCAATGGCATCAGGGAGAGATAATGTTCCTTGGAAACTTTGTCACACCCCTTAGCTTAGCTACTTCATTGGGTCCGTGATCAGGGACAGACAGTGATCAAGGAAAATATTATATTGAAATTAGTTTACAAACTTTAGTTGTCCAATAAGTTCTGAAAAGGTCAAAGCTCTTCTGTATCGATTTGTGTAACACACACAGCTGAAGATGTAGCAGCAGGAAGCAGGCCCATGGACACATCCACCTGGTGATTGTTTCTTTTCCATTAAATCGTGCCCATAATCATCAGAAATTATTATTGCAGTGGGCCGTTTACCTTTGGAAGAACATTATACTGAGACAGGACAGGTGATTGATTGAAAATTCTTGATAATGGTGAGATGGTGATAAATATTAGGAGACAGCATGTACGTGGCTCTGTACTGATTGGATATTATCATTAAAAAGGTATGCACCTGTTATAATTGGTTTGTCATTCCCATATACTTTGCAGAATGTCAACCTAAACAGTAGTCATGATTGGACATAGATAACCAGTAACAAGTGATTGATATACGCTAATTTGCTGCACCTCAATCTGGAGTATAATTGTCTTTACAATGCTTGAATCAGGGCAGTCTGGTGTGATAGCTCCGAACACCACCAGCCCAGGTATAACTGCAATAAAGGCCTTGTTTATAACTCCAAGAGACTTTGTCTGGTCTCCCATGAATGTATTCAACTATAGTCAAATATCTGTACACTTCCCACTCAACAGTGTCACTCCACGTGAAAATCCAGGAGGTAGTAATGGAAGACACTCAGCCCTTACACTTGTCCGAGAGATTGGAGGTTTTTGAAGCCTGTGTGTACGAGAGCGAGGGCTGCAGGGAGGGTGAGCAGACTGACCACCGCACCTGGGGACAGGGACACAGACAAGTGGGAGGAATGTAAAGGAATGGGATTGTAGCAGGGGACAGTGTTGTTAGAGGGATAGACAGTGTTCTCAGCATCGAGAGAGTGTGAGCCCCGAGGGCCGTGTTGCCAGCCCGGTGCCAGGGTTAATAACTCCTGGGAGAGGAATTCAGTTGTTGTTGTATCGGTGGGTACCAACCATACAGATAGGACTAAGAAAGAGGTTCTGATCAGGGAGGATGAGCAGCTCGGGACTCAATTAGAAAGCAGAACCACAAAGATAACGGTTGTGATCATGGCTCGGCACAACATTGAGGGCCGAAGGGCCTGTTCTGTGCTGTACTGTTCTATGTTCTATGTTCTATAACAATCTCTGAGCCACAGACAAATTGACATTGGGTCAATAAGATCAGGGAGTTGAGTGCGTGGCTCAGAGATTGGTGTGGGAGCAATGGGTCACCATTCATGGGGCACTGGCATCAGTACTGAGGACAGAGAGAGCTGTACCGTTGGGGTGGGTTTCACTTGCACGGCGCTGGGAGCTGGGTCCTGGCAAATCACATGACCAGGGCTGTGGAGCAGACTTTAAACAAAATGGTGGGAGGTGGATTAGTGATGCAGAGACGCAGACTAAAGCTCTGGGGACGCGGGTTCAAATCCCACCACGGTAGCTGGTGGGATTTAAACATTCAGTTAATAATTTTAAAAACACGAGAAGTGAAAGGTCGTCTCAGTAATGGTGACTGTGAAACTATCATCGATTCTCTTCAAACCCCAACTGGTTGACCAATGGCCATTGGGGAGGGAAATCTGCCATCCTTACCCTGTCTGGCCGACACGTGAATCCAAATCTACGGCAATGTGGTTAATTCTTAACGACCTCTCTGAAATGTCCTAGTTAGCCACTCAGTTCCAGAGCTGGGCAAGGGCAGGAAATGCTGGCATTGCCAATGACGGTGTAAATTGCAGCAAACGCTTCAAAGGAAACACGTTGGAAAAGGCCATTCCATGTTTAAAGGACAGATTGCTGTACAAGCTATGCCTGCAGGCAGACAACTGAATATGCATTTTTTCAGGACCCACAGGCTATGAGTATTGAAATGGCCTGAAGAGGGGCAGTTGAAATGCAAATCACTTGTTACCCTGGCCAGACGGAACCACATTACCTTAATGGGATAACAATTAAAGTTATCTCCAGCGACCATTGTCAAGAGACCAGCAGAAACCAGAGACATTGCAAACTTTTGTAATGGCACTGATTAAAACCAAATTACACGATGATACCTTTTGACTGGGGAACTGAATCACTTCCATCCTGTCAACAATCAGAAAGGCTTCCTTTGTCCTGGAACTCACCTGTGGGAGGGTCAGTGTTTGACCCATTCAGGGTCTTGCCCCTAAAATGACAAGTCTGAGGAGTTGTTTTGAGAGTCTCTGCACCCCCCCCCCCCCCCCCCCCGGGGCTTCGCCTGGCTGAAAACAGACCACGAGAACCGGAGGAACAACAGCCGCAAGGATCAGCCAGCTCGGAGAAGATCTGAAGAAATGTGCGTCAACCTTCTTTTGAACTCTCCTGTCCCTGGAGCGGTGAGTATATTCCTCCAGCTCACAGAAAACTCCCAATTTGTATAGATTGTTGAGGTTTGGGGTGGGTGAGTGAATATATCTGTGTATCTGTGTTTGCGGGCGCTAAAGCAAATCTGTGTAAACTGTAAGAATTTTCGATGTGCTGTTTAGTCTCTTGTTTTGCACATAGTATTTCATCATCGGTGTGTGTGTGTGTGTGTGTGTGGGTTAATCTGAGTTGCAGAAGACTTAATTTCTCTTGAATAAATCAATTATTTTAAACTCCCATTATTGTGGTCTCACCTTCCTTTCACTGACCGCTCTGGTCAAGTCACAATAATTTCCAGGACATTATCCCTACTGGGATAATGTCCTGCCTACTGAGGTAATATGGGTTGAAGTTAGAAATAGGAAAGGAGCAGTCACCTTGTTGGGAGTGTTCTATAGGCCCCCCAATAGCAGCAGAGATGTGGAGGAACAGATTGGGAAACAGATTCTGGAAAGGTGCAGAAGTCACAGGGTAGTAGTCATGGGCGACTTCAACTTCCCAAACATTGAGTGGAAACTCTTTAGATCAAATAGTTTGGATGGGGTAGTGTTTGTGCAGTGTGTCCAGGAAGCTTTTCTAACACAGTATGTAGATTGTCCGACCAGAGGGGAGGCCATATTGGATTTAGTACTTGGTAATGAACCAGGGCAGGTGATAGATTTGTTAGTGGGGGAGCATTTTGGAGGTAGTGACCACAATTCTCTGACTTTCACTTTAGTAATGGAGAGGGATAGGTGCGAGCAACAGGGCAAGGTTTATAATTGGGGGAAGGGTAAATACAATGCTGTCAGACAAGAATTGAAGTGCAGAAGTTGGGAACATAGGCTGTCAGGGAAGGACACAAGTGAAATGTGGAACTTGTTCAAGGATCAGGTACTGCGTGTCTTTGATATGTATGTCCCTGTCAGGCAGGGAAGAGATGGTCGAGTGAGGGAACCATGGTTGACAAGAGAGGTTGAATGTCTTGTTAAGAGGAAGAAGGTGACTTATGTAAGGCTGAAGAAACAAGGTTCAGACAGTGCGCTGGAGGGATACAAGATAGCCAGGAGGGAACTGAAGAAAGGGATTAGGAGAGCTAAGAGAGGGCATGAAAAATCTTTGGCGGGTAGGATCAAGGAAAACCCCAAGGCCTTTTACACATACGTGAGAAATATGAGAATGACTAGAGTGAGAGTAGGTCCGATTAAGGACAGTAGCGGGAGATTGTGTATTGAGTCTGAAGAGATAGGAGAGGTCTTGAACAAGTATTTTTCTTCAGTATTTACAAATGAGAGGGGCCATATTGTTGGAGAGGACAGCGTGAAGCAGACTGATAAGCTTGAGGAGATACTTGTCAGGAAGGAAGATGTGTTGCGCGTTTTGAAAAACTTGAGGATAGACAAGTCCCCCGGGCCTGACGGGATATATCCAAGGATTCTCTGGGAAGCAAGAAATGAAATTGCAGAGCCGTTGGCAATGATCTTTTCGTCCTCGCTGTCAACAGGGGTGGTACCAGAGGATTGGAGAGTGGCGAATGTCGTGCCCCTGTTCAAAAAAGGGAATAGGGATAACCCTGGGAATTACAGGCCAGTTAGTCTTACTTCGGTGGTAGGCAAAGTAATGGAAAGGGTACTGAGGGATAGGATTTCTGAGCATCTGGAAAGGCATTGCTTGATTAGGGATAGTCAGCACGGATTTGTGAGGGGTAGGTCTTGCCTTACAAGTCTTATTGAATTCTTTGAGGAGGTGACCAAGCATGTGGATGAAGGTAAAGCAGTGGATGTAGTGTACATGGATTTTAGTAAGGCATTTGATAAGGTTCCCCATGGTAGGCTTATGCAGAAAGTAAGGAGGCATGGGATAGTGGGAAATTTGGCCAGTTGGATAACAAACTGGCTAACCGATAGAAGACAGAGAGTTGTGGTGGATGGCAAATATTCAGCCTGGAGCCCAGTTATCAGTGGCGTACCGCAGGGATCAGTTCTGGGTCCTCTGCTGTTTGTGATTTTCATTAACGACTTGGATGAGGGAGTTGAAGGGTGGGTCAGTAAATTTGCAGATGATACGAAGATTGGTGGAGTTGTGGATAGTGAGGAGGGCTGTTGTCGGCTTCAAAGAGACATAGATAGAATGCAGAGCTGGGCTGAGAAGTGGCAGATGGAATTTAACCCTGACAAGTGTGAGGTTGTCCATTTTGGAAGGACAAATCTGAATGCGGAATACAGGGTTAATGGTAGGGTTCTTGGCAATGTGGAGGAGCAGAGAGATCTTGGGGTCTATGTTCATTGTTCTTTGAAAGTTGCCACTCAAGTGGATAGAGCTGTGAAGAAGGCCTATGGTGTGCTAGCGTTCATTAGCAGAGGGATTGAATTTAAGAGCCGTGAGGTGATGATGCAGCTGTACAAAACCTTGGTCAGGCCACATTTGGAGTACTGTGTGCAGTTCTGGTCACCTCATTTTAGGAAGGATGTGGAAGCTTTGGAAAAGGTGCAAAGGAGATTTACCAGGATGTTGCCTGGAATGGAGAGTAGGTCATACGAGGAAAGATTGAGGGTGTTAGGCCTTTTCTCATTAGAACGGAGAAGGATGAGGGGCGACTTGATAGAGGTTTATAAGATGATCAGGGGAATAGATAGAGTAGACAGTCAGAGACTTTTTCCCCGGGTGGAACACACCATTACAAGGGGACATAAATTTAAGATAAATGGTGGAAGATATAGAGGGGATGTCAGAGGTAGGTTCTTTACCCAGAGAGTAGTGGGGGCATGGAATGCACTGCCTGTGGTAGTAGTTGAGTCGGAAAATTTATGGACCTTCAAGCGGCTATTGGATAGGTACATGGATTAGGGTAGAATAAGGGAGTGTAGGTTAACTTCTTAAGGGCAGCACGGTAGCATTGTGGATAGCACAATTGCTTCACAGCTCCAGGGTCCCAAGTTCGATTTCGACTTGGGTCACTGTCTGTGTGGAGTCTGCACATCCTCCCCGTGACTGCGTGGGTTTCCTCCGGGTACTCCGGTTTCCTCCCACAGTCCAAAGATGTGCAGGTTGGGTGGATTGGCCATGACAAATTGTCCAAAATTCTATGATTAACCTAGGACAAAAGTTCGGCGCAACATCGTGGGCCGAAGGGCCTGTTCTGTGCTGTATTTCTCTATCTATCTCTATCTATCCCGTAGTCAAGGACTGGAAAAGGGAATCTGAGCGCTCTGAACACGCTCACTCGAGAGAGGCTACTGCTCAGGAATAAACAGTGGTCCCTCTTTCTCTCTGTTGTGAAGTTACCCAGTGGGGAGCTTCCGGGTGACATTTCACCATCACAGCAGAGAGACTCACACAGGCGTAGGTGGCAGTCAGGGTAACTGGTGAGGCATAAGGACAAACTCGCTGGTTAGGTATAAACAGTGAGACTTGTCCCATCTCTCTTGCGAAGCTGTCCCAGTGTGACACTTGCACGTCGTGGTTTCAACACCTGCAGGAGAGAGACACCCACAGATATCTGTGACCCCCAATACCGGCCTTTTGCGGAGAAAAGGAAACCCTTTTTGTTACAACGGCCACATCCCAAAAATAATAGAAATAAACATCCGTCTGCTCCAGCAAATACTGCCAAATGGTAAAAGGAGATTGGCCGGGATTCACCATTTGGAAGATCTATGTTCTCTGGCCGGAATCATGTCCAATTCACTCCCCCGCTGGGTGCGTTGTTCAGGTGAGATTGGGACATGTAAATGGGACAGCACTCTGTCATGTGGAACACAGGCGATTCCCAGTCCTGGGATTCACGCTGAAGTGTCTGACAATCTGGAGCAGCTTCTAAACGCTCCGCTCAGCACACACTCTCATTCCAGACAAGGCAATGGCTGCAGGGGACCTGCTCCCCAATCCCGGGGGTCCCAAATAGAATGACTGCTGGATGCCATCGAAGAGAGGAGGGACACCCACTTCCCCAGGGTGGGACAGAGACTCAGGCCCGTCCTACTCAACAGCGCCTGGGAAGAGGGGCAGAGGCGTTCAGTGCTGCCAGCCTCACTAGAAGGAGCGGAACCAGTGCCACAAGTAGATGAATGTCTGCTCACTGCGTCCTGTAAATGTTCACATAGCCTCTGGTCATCTGGGTTGGTGATTCACCCGAGCTGCCCAAGGGAGTTGTTCATCTTCTTCCTGCGCTGCGATGAATTGCTATGCAGGTGGGGTTGGTGGGGGGGGGGGGGGGGTGTAGGGTTGGTGTGGGGGGTGAAGGGGTGGGGTCGGTGTGGGGGTGAAGGGGTGGGGTCGGTGTGGGGGGTGAAGGGGTGGGGTTGGTGTGGGGGGGTGAAGGGGTAATGTCGGTGTGGGGGGGGTTGGTGTGGGGGGTGAAGGGGTGGGGTCGGTGTGGGGGTGAAGGGGTAGGGTTGGTGTGGGGGGTGAAGGGGTGGGGTTGGTGGGGGGTGAAGGGGTGGGGTTGGTGTGGGGGGGTTGGTGTGGGGGGTGAAGGGGTGGGGTTGGTGTGGGGGTGAAGGGGTAGGGTTGGTGTGGGGGGTGAAGAGGTGGGGTTGGTGGGGGGTGAAGGGGTGGGGTTGGTGTGGGGGTGAAGGGGTGGGGTTGGTGGGGGGTGAAGGGGTGGGGTTGGTGTGGGGGGTGAAGGGGTGGGGTCGGTGTGGGGGGTGAAGGGGTGGGGTTGGTGTGGGGGGGTGTAGGGGTGGGGTCGGTGTGGGGGTGAAGGGGTGGGGTCGGTGTGGGGGTGAAGGGGTGGGGTCGGTGTGGGGGGGGTTGGTGTGGGGGGTGAAGGGGTGGGGTTGGTGTGGGGGTGAAGGGGTGGGGTTGGTGTGGGGAGTGAAGGGGTGGGGTTGGTGTGGGGAGTGAAGGGGTGGGGTCGGTGTGGGGGTGAAGGGGTGGGGTCGGTGTGGGGGTGAAGGGGTGGGGTCGGTGTGGGGGGTGAAGGGGTGGGGTCGGTGTGGGGGGTGAAGGGGTGGGGTCGGTGTGGGGGGGGTTGGTGTGGGGGGTGAAGGGGTGGGGTTGGTGTGGGGGGTGAAGGGGTGGGGTTGGTGTGGGGAGTGAAGGGCTGGGGTTGGTGTGGGGGGTGAAGGGGTGGGGTCGGTGTGGGGGGTGAAGGGGTAAGGTTGGTGTGGGGGGTGAAGGGGTAGGGTTGGTGTGGGGGGTGAAGAAGTGGCGTTGGTGTGGGGGGTGAAGGGGTGGGGTTGGTGTGGGGTTGAAGGGGAGGGGTTGGTGTGGGGGGTGAAGGGTTGGGGTTGGTGTGGGGGTGTAGGGGTGGGGTTGGTGTGGGGGGTGAAGGGGTAGGGTTGGTGGGTGGGGGGTGAAGGGGTGGGGTCGGTGTGGGGGGTGCAGGAGTAGGGTTGGTGTGGGGGGTGAAGGGGTAGGTTTGGTGTGGGGGTGAAGGGGTAGGGTTGGTGTGGGGAGTGAAGGGGTGGGGTTGGTGTGGGGGGTGAAGGGGTAGGTTTGGTGTGGGGGTGAAGGGGTAGGGTTGGTGTGGGGGGTGAAGGGGTGGGGTTGGTGTGGGGGGTGAAGGTGTAGGGTTGGTGTTGGGGGTGAAGGGGTGGGGTTGGTGTGGGGGGTGAAGGGGTGGGTTGGTGTGGGGGTGAAGGGGTAGGGTTGGTGTGGGGGTGCAGGGGTGGGGTTGGTGTGGGGGTGAAGGGGTAGGGTTGGTGTGGGGGGGGAAGGGGTGGGGTTGGTGTGGGGGGTGAAGGGGTAGGGTTGGTGGAGTGGTGAAGTGGTGGGGTGTGGGGCGGGGGGTGGGGGTTGGGGAGGGGGGGTGGGGGGGGGGGCTGACCAGCCACGGCACTTCACTATCGGTCCACCTGCTCAAAATGGTGATCCGACAGTGGGATTCCTTCGGTATTCCCTACCAACCCTCGCCATGCAAAGTACGATGGTGCCCAGCCCAGTAAACTGGAGGCAAATAAATAATTTTTTTCTTTTTCTTAAAAATTTAAAGTACCCAATTCATTTTTGTCCCAATTAAGGGGCAATTTAGCGTGGCCAACCTACCTACCCTGCCCATCTTTGGGTTGTGGGGCTGAAACCCACACAGACACGGAGAGAATGTGCAGCCTCCACACGCACACTGACTGGGGGCCGGGATCGAACCCGGGTCCTTGGTGCCATGCGGCAGTGCTAACCACTGTGTCACCGTGCCACCCTCGGATGCAAATAGACCTTAATTGTCCGTGTATATTCTCCCACTGGTGTCCGGTGCCAATCCTGCTTCTGCCCGACTCTGGATTCTCCGCTGCCCGTCGGCAGTAGCGGCGTTCCCGATATGCGGAGAATCCAGCCCTGATATAGATATAGAGAAATACAGCACAGAACAGGCCCTTCGGCCCACGATGTTGCGCCGAACTTTTGTCCTAAGTTAATCATAGAATTTTGGACAATTTTTCATGGCCAATCCACCCAACCTGCACATCTTTGGACTGTGGGAGGAAACCGGAGTACCCGGAGGAAACCCACGCAGTCACGGGGAGGATGTGCAGACTCCACACAGACAGTGACCCAATTCGAAATCGAACTTGGGACCCTGGAGCTGTGAAGCAATTGTGCTATCCACAATGCTACCGTGCTGCCCTTAAGAAGTTAACCTACACTCCATTATTCTACCCTAATCCAAGTACCTATCCAATAGCCGCTTGAAGGTCCCTAACTTTTCCGACTCGACTACTACCACAGGCAGTGCATTCCATGCCCCCACTACTCTCTGGGTAAAGAGTCTACCTCTGACATCCCCTCTATATCTTCCACCTTTTATCTTAAATTTATGTCCCCTTGTAATGGTGTGTTCCACCCGGGGAAAAAGTCTCAGACTGTATACTCTATCTATTCCCCTGATCATCTTATAAACCTCTATCAAGTCGCCCCTCATCCTTCTCCGTTCTAATGAGAAAAGGCCTAGCACCCTCAACCTTTCCTCGTATGACCTACTCTCCATTCCAGGAAACATCCTGGTAAATCTCCTTTGCACCTTTTCCAAAGCTTCCACATCCTTCCTAAAATGAGGTGACCAGAACTGCACACAGTACTCCAAATGTGGCCTGACCAAGGTTTTGTACAGCTGCATCATCACCTCACGGCTCTTAAATTCAATCCCTCTGCTAATGAACGCTAGCACACCATAGGCCTTCTTCACAGCTCTATCCACTTGAGTGGCAACTTTCAAAGAACTATGAACATAGACCCCAAGATCTCTCTGCTCCTCCACATTGCCAAGAACCCTACCATTAACCCTGTATTCCACATTCAGATTTGTCCTTCCAAAATGGACAACCTCACACTTGTCAGGGTTAAACTCCATCTGCCACTTCTCAGCCCAGCTCTGCATTCTACCTATGTCTCTTTGAAGCCGACAACAGCCCTCCTCACTATCCACAACTCCACCAATCTTCGTATCATCTGCAAATTTACTGACCCACCCTTCAACTCCCTCATCCAAGTCGTTAATGAAAATCACAAACAGCAGAGGACCCAGAACTGATCCCTGCGGTACGCCACTGATAACTGGGCTCCAGGCTGAATATTTGCCATCCACCACCACTCTCTGTCTTCTATCGGTTAGCCAGTTTGTTATCCAACTGGCCAAATTTCCCACTATCCCATGATTTCCCAAATGGAGAATTCTGGTCCTGGTCTTGAGGATTCCCAATCCCCATTGGTGGCCGTGTCTTCAGGTGTCTGGTCCCCAAGCTCTGAAATTCCCTCCCTCCACCTTTCCGCCTCTATTGGCACATTCCTAAAATATCTTTTCGTCAGCTGAAGCCACATTGGATGTTGCAATACCCTAAAGGCACCATATAAATCTAAGTTGTTGTTGTAATTGCAGATGTTGATCGATTGAAGGAAGGGAGAGGACAGGGAGCCAGAGCAACTTCCCAAAGTCAAAACTGATTTTGTTTGGTGTTTACTTACCGCACCCGGGGACATCATTTTCACAAGTTGTCGAGAACAGTGTCCACAAAGGTGAGCAACCCAGTTTATTTTCGGCTTCTCCATAACAGTCATCGTGCACTTGGCAGCATCTGAGTGGGTGACAAACAGGAGATATCATTTCAGATGGAAGTTTTTCATGGAGAGACTGAAACTCAGTCAGGGGATTAATGATTCCAAACAAGCCTCAGATTGGGTTCCCAACTCTGAAGAATTGTCCTGGAGTTTTCAGGAACTAAAGATGAATCCTCAGGGAACTCATTTCACATAACTGAGGGGATAAGGCCATTGCTGCCCTTTAACAACATGGTGTTCTCCTATTTTATTTCAATGCATTTGTTCATTGGAGAGAAACTGGTGGTGGGAGGGAAAAGCTGTTTCTGAAAAAACACCCAATCAGATGACAAAGAGTCTGTTCCCTTTCCAATTGGTTTGGAAAGGTGGGCACCCCGAGAGTGGACATGTCAGACCAATGGCAGCATGGAGCTGGGATGTTTGAGGTGGGAGGTGATATCATGAACACTCCAGGAACATGTAGAATTATTCTTGGTACTGACATCATCAAACCGATATTTTGTGAAAGAACCTGGACCCCAGCCCACAGCAAACATGGAGCCCAGCCCACAACAAACATGGAGCCCTGCCCACAACAAACATGGAGCCCAGCCCACAACAAACATGGAGCCCTGCCCACAACAAACATGGAGTCCAGCCCACAGCAAACATGGAGCCCTGCCCACAACAAACATGGAGCCCAGCCCACAATAAACATGGAGCCCTACCCACAAACATGGAGCCCTGCCCACAACAAACATGGAGCCCTGCCCACAACAAACATGGAGCCCTGCCCACAATAAACATGGAGCCCAGCCCACAACAAACATGGAGCCCTGCCCACAACAAACATGGAGGACTGCCCACAACAAACATGGAGTCCAGCCCACAAGAAACATGGAGCCCTGCCCACAAAAAACATGGAGCACTGCCCACAAGAAACATGGAGCCCAGCCCACAACAAACATGGAGTCCAGCCCACAAGAAACATGGAGCCCTGCCCACAAGAAACATGGAGCACTGCCCACAAGAAACATGGAGTCCAGCCCACAACAAACATGGAGCCCAGCCCACAACAAACATGGAGCCCTGCCCACAACAAACATGGAGGACGGCCCACAAGAAACATGGAGCCCAACCCACAACAAACATGGACCCCAGCCCACAAGAAACAAGGAGCCCTGCCCGCAACAAACATGGAGCCCTGCCCTCAACAAACATGGAGCCCTGTCCCACAACAAACATGGAGCCCTGCCCACAACAAACATGGAGCCCTGCCCACAACAAACATGGAGCCCTGCCCACAACAAACATGGAGCCCTGCCCACAATAAACATGGAGCCCTGCCCACAACAAACATGGAGCCCAGCCCACAACAAACATGGAGCCCTGCCCACAAAAAAACATGGAGCCCTGCCCACAGCAAACATGGAGCCCTTCCCACAATAAACATGGAGCCCTGCCCACAACAAACATGGAGCCCTGCCCACAACAAACATGGAGCCCAGCCCACAACAAACATGGAGCCCTGCCCACAACAAACATGGAGCCCAGCCCACAACAAACATGGAGCACAGCCCACAACAAACATGGAGCACAGCCCACAACAAACATGGAGCCCAGCCAACAACAAACATGGAGCACAGCCCACAACAAACATGGAGCCCTGCCCACAACAAACATGGAGCTCTGCCCAGAATAAACATGGAGCCCTGCCCACAACAAACATGGAGCTCTGCCCAGAAGAAACATGGAGCCCTGCCCACAACAAACATGGAGCCCTGCCCACAATGAACATTGAGCCCCGCGCACAACAAACATGGAGCACTGCCCACAACAAACATGGAGCCCAGCCCCCAACAAACATGGAGCCCTGCCCACAAGGAACATGGAGCCCTGCCCGCAACAAACATGGAGCTCTGCCCAGAAGAAACATGGAGCCCTGCCCTCAACAAACATGGAGCCCTGCCCACAACAAACATGGTGCCCAGCCCACAACAAACATGGAGCCCTGCCCACAACAAACATGGAGCCCAGCCCACATTGAACATTGAGCCCCGCGCACAACAAACATGGAGCACTGCCCACAACAAACATGGAGCCCTGCCCACAACAAACATGGAGCCCATCCCCCAACAAACATGGAGCCCTGCCCACAAGGAACATGGAGCCCTGCCCGCAACATAGTGCCCTGCTCGCAACAAACATGGGGCACTGCCCACATCAAAGATGGGGTTGTCCAATACAAACATGGAGGCTGCCCAAGAAAAACATAACCTGGTGTTGTAAGACTTCTTACTGTGCTCACCCCAGTCCAACGCCGGCATCTCCACATGTCGGCTGCCCACAAGGAACGTAACAATAACCTGCCCATGACAAATATAGAGGCTGCCCATGACCAGCCCTGCTGTCTGCATATTTTGCTGTTTTACACTTACAAAGCAAAATTGAACGCCAATTTTAACTTGCTGCTTTTGTATTCTGATAGTGGGAGATTAGCAGAATTTCAAATTAACAGGAGACGTCCAATTAAATCGGGTCATTCATTCACATGACCAGCTTTTCAAAAGTCAGACTCCGCACGGATGCGCCATATTCCTGCCCCGACCAGCCGGCGGGATTCTCCATTATGCCGGCCGGTCAATGGGGTTTCCCATGGTGGGGTAGCACCACGCTGTCGGGAAACTCCCGGGCGCCGGCATAACGGAGAATCATGCCGGCGGAGAATCCCGGCCAATCCATGGGGAGCTCCGAGATGATGCTCATGTTGAGTGACCAGTGGCAGGAGTCTGTGGAAGTGGCAGTTCACAGTCGGCGGTCATGTGACGACATCTCCCAGAATATGTCCAATCAGAGTTGGTTACCCTTTAAAGACTCCCAATTATTGAAGACAGCGGCTATGAGCGACAGACTTCTATTTCAATGGAACGAATCTTCCGAGGAATGACAATCACTGATCATCGGATTGTCACTCCTCTCACACTAACTTCCCTCGCTGCTGGTCTGTGATGTGGAGAGATGGCAACAGCGTGGGTTCAATTCCCGTACCTTCTGAGGTATCCATGAAGGCCGCGCCTTTTCAACCTTGACCCTCGACTGAGGTGTGGCGACCCTCAGGTTAAATCACCAACAGTCAATTCTCCCTCTCAAAGGGGAAAAAAGCCTATGGCCATCTGAGATTATGGCAACTTTCATTCCTTTTTCATTTCTCTTGAAACGGAATTCAATTTTCCTCACCTCGAACACTGAACAATGCTTTCGGGAAACGGCGAGCATAACCGCTACTCGATTCATAAGAACATAAGAACTAGGAGCAGGAGTCGGCCATCTGGCCCCTCGAGCCTGCTCCGCCATTCAATGAGATTATGGCTGATCTTTTGTGGACTCAGCTCCACTTTCCGGCCCGAGCACCATAACCCTTAATCCCTTTATTCTTCAAAAAACTATCTATATTTACCTTAAAAACATGTAATGAAGGAGCCTCAACTGCTTCACTGGGCAAGGAATTCCATAGATTCACAACCCTTTGGGTGAAGAAGTTCCTCCTAAACTCAGTCCTAAATCTACTTCCCCTTATTTTGAGGCTATGTCCCCTTGTTCTGCTGTCATCCGCCAGTGGAAACAACCTGCCCTCATCTATCCTATCTATTCCCTTCATAATTTTAAATGTCTCTATAAGATCCCCCCCTCATCCTTCTAAATTCCAACGAGTACAGTCCCAGTCTACTCAACCTCTCCTCATAATCCAACCCCTTCAGCTCTGGGATTAACCTAGTGAATCTCCTCTGCACACCCTCCAGCGCCAGTACGTCCTTTCTCAAGTAAGGAGACCAAAACTGAACACAATACTCCAGGTGTGGGCAGCACGGTAGCATGGTGGTTAGCATAAATGCTTCACAGCTCCAGGGTCCCAGGTTCGATTCCCAGCTGGGTCACTGTCTGTGTGGAGTCTGCACGTCCTTCCCGTGTGTGCGTGAGTTTCCTCCGGGTGCTCCGGTTTCCTCCCACAGTCCAAAGATGTGCGGGTTAGGTGGATTGGCCATGCTAAATTGCCCGTAGTGTCCTAAAAAATGTAAGGTTAAGAGGGGGGGGGGTTGTTGGGTTACGGGTATAGGGTGGATACGTGGGTTTGAGTAGGGTGATCATGGCTCGGCACAACATCGAGGGCCGAAGGCCCTGTTCTATGTTCTATGTTCCATGTTCTACGTGTGGCCGCACTACCACCTTATACAATTGCAACATAACCTCCCTAGTCTTAAACTCCATCCCTCTAGCAATGAAGGACAAAATTCCATTTGCCTTCTTAATCACCTTTTTCACTTGTAAACCAACCTTCTGTGACTCATGCACACCCAAGTCTCTCTGAACAGCGGCATGCTTTAATATTTTATCGTTTAAATAATAATTCCGTTTGCTGTTATTCCTACCAAAATGGATAACCTCACATTTGTCAACATTGTATTCCATCTGCCAGACCCTAGCCCATTCACTTAACCTATCTAAATCCCTCTGCAGACTTCCAGTATCCTCTGCACTTTTCTCTTTACCACTCATCTTAGTGTCATCCGCAAACTTGGACACATTACCCTTGGTCCCCAACTCCAAATCATCTATGTAAATTGTGAACAATTGTGGGCCCAACACGGATCCCTGAGGGACACCACTAGCTACTGATTGCCAACCAGAGAAACACCCATTTATCCCAACTCTTTGCTTTCTATTAATTAACCAATCCTCTATCCATGCTACTACTTTACCCTTAATGCCATGCATCTTTATCTTATGCAGCAACGTTTTGTGTGGCACCTTGTCAAAGGCTTTCTGGAAATCCAGATATACCACATCCATCGGCTCCCCGTTATCTACTGCACTGGTAATGTCATCACAAAATTCCACTAAATTAGTTAGGCATGACCTGCCCTTTATGAACCCATGCTGCGTCTGCCCAATGGGACAATTTCAATCCAGATGCCTCGCAATTTCTTCCTTGATGATAGATTCCAGCATCTTCCCTCCTACTGAAGTTAAGCTCAATGGCCTATAATTTCCTGCTTTCTGCCTACCTCTTTTTTTAAACAGTGGCGTCACGTTTGCTAATTTCCAATCCACCGGGACCACCCCAGAGTCTAGTGAATTTCGGTAAATTATCACTAGTGCATCTGCAATTTCCCTAGCCATCTCTTTTAGCACTCTGGGATGCAATCCATCAGGGCCTCTTAGTGCAGGAGCAAGCAAAGAATTAGCCCTATAAATTACCCCAGTAACTGCTATAAATTACCCCCAGTAACTCCGAGAAATTACCCCAGTAACTCCTCCAAATTACTCCCAGTTACTTGATTAATTACCCCCAGTAACTCCTGTCAATCACCCCAGTAACTCCGACGAATTACCCCCAGTAACTCCTATACATTACCCCAGTAACTCCAATAAATTACACCAGTAACTCTGTAAATTACCCCCAGTTACTCCTAGAAATAACCCCCAGTAACTCCTGTCAATTACCCCAGTAACTCCTATAAATTACCCCCTGTAACTCCTATAAATTACCCCAGTAACTCCTATAATTTACCCCCAGTAATTCCTGTATATTACCCCCAGTTACTCAATCAAATTACCCCAGTAACTCAATAAATTACCCCCAGAAACTCCTGTCAATTACCCCAGTAACTCCTGTAAATCACCCCACAACAACATCTGTAAACTACCCCCAGTAACTCCTGTCAATTACCCCCAAAACTCCTGTAAATTACCCCCAGTAACTGCTGTTAATTACCCCGAAACCCCTAAAAGTTACCGCCAGTATCTCCTATAAATTGGCCCAGTAACTCCGATAAATTACCCAGTGACTCCTGTCAATTACGCCAGCAACTCCTGTAAATTACCACTTTAAACCCCTATAAATTCCCCCAGTAACTCCAATAAATTACCCCAGTAACTCCTGTAAATTATCCCCAGTAACTCCTATAAACTACCCCCAGTAACTCCTATAAACTACCCCCAGTAACTCCTACACATTACCCCAGTAACTCCTATAAATTACCCCAGTAAGACCTATAAATTACCCCCAGTAACTCCTGTAATGTATAAAAATGAAATGAAATGAAAATCGCTTATTGTCACGAGTAGGCTTCAATTAACTGACTGTAAAAAGCCCCTAGTCACCACATTCTGGTGCCGGTCCGGGGAGGCTGGTATGGGAAGTACCCCAGTAGACACAGTAACTCCGATAAATTACCCTCAGTAACTCCTATAAATTACGCCCAGTAATTACTTTTAATGACCCCCAGTAACTACAAAAATTACCCCCAGTAACTACTGTAACTTACCCCAGTAACTCCAATACATTTCAACCCAGTACCTCCTACAATTTACCCCAGTAACTCCTTTAGATTACCCCCAGTAACTCCTGTAAATTACCCCCAGTAAATACTGTAGCTTACCCCAGTAACCACTAAAAATTATCCCCATTAACTCCTATAAATTACCCCCAGTAACACCTATGAATTACCCCCAATAACCCCTATAAATTACCCCCCTGTTATCCTGTCAATTACCACAGTAACTTCAGGAAATTTCCCCCCCCCCCAGAAACATCTGTAAATTGCACCCAGTAACTCCTGTCAATTACCCCAGTAACTCCTGTAAATTACCCCCCAGTAACTACCGTAAAATACCCCAGTAACCCCTAAAAATTACCCCCAGTAACTCCTATAAATTACCCACAGAAACTCCTGTGAATTACCCCAGTAACACCTATAAATTTCCCCAGTAACACCTTTGAATTACCCCAGAAACCCCTAAAAGGTACCCCCAGTAACTCTTATAAATTACCCCCAGTAACTCCTGTCAATTACCCCAGTAACCCCTATATATTACCCCCAGTAACTCCTGCAAAGTATGAAAATGAATTGAAATGAAAATTGCTTATTGTCACGAGTAGGCTTCAATGAAGTTACTGCGAAAAGCCCCTAGTCGCCACATTCCGATGCCTGTCCAGGGAGGCTGTTATGGGAAGTGCCCCAGTAGCCCCAGTTACTCCTATAAATTTCCCCCAGTAATTCCTGTAAATTACCCCCCAGTAGCTACTGTAACTTACACCAGTAACCCTTAAAGATTTCCCCCAGTAACTCCCATGAATTACCAACAGTAACACCAATAAATTACCCCAGTTGCTCCTTTCAATTACCCAAGTAACGCCTGTAAATTACCCCCCAGTAACATCTGTAAATTTAACCAAGTAACTCCTTTCAATTACCCCAGTAACTCCTGTAAATTACCCCCCAGTAACTACTGTAAATTACCCCAGTAACCACTAACAATTACCCCTTGCAACTCCTATAAATTACCCCCAGTAACCCCTATAAATTACCCCCAGTTATTCATGTCAATTACCCCAGTAACTCCTGTAAATTAGCCCCAGTAACCCCTATAATTTACCCCCAGTAACCCCTATAAATTACCCCCAGTTACTCCTGTCAATTACCCCAGTAACTCCTCTAAATTACCCCCCAGTTACATCTGTAAATTACCCCCAGTAACCCCTAACAATTATCCCAGTAACTCCTGTAAATTACCCCCCAGTAACCCCTAAAAATTACCCCCAGTAACACCTAGAAATTACCCCCAATAACTCCTATAGATTATCCCCAGTAACTCCTGTCAAATACCACAGTAACTCCAGGAAATTACCCCCAGTAGCATCTGCAAATTATTCCGATTAACCCCTGCCAATTACACCAGTAACTCCTGTATATTACCCCCCAGTAACTATTGTAAATTACCCCAGCAACCCCTAATAATTACCCCCAGTAACTCCTATAATTTACCCCCAGTAACTCCTATCAATTATCCCCAGTAACTCCAGTAAAGTACCCCAGTAAGTCCTCTAAATTACCCCTTGAAACACCTATAAATTTCCTCCGTAACTCCAATAAATTACCCCGGTAACTCCTAGAAATTACACGCAGTGACTCCTATAAATACCCCTGTAACTCCTGTAAATAACCCCCAGTAACTCATATAAACTACCTGTAGTAACTCTAATAAATTACCCCTAGTAAATCCTATAAATTACCCCAGTAACTCCTATCAATTATCCCCAGTAACCCCTATAAATTACCCCCATTAACTCCTATAATTTACCCTAGTAACTCCTATAATTTACCCCAGTAACTCCTATAAATTACCCCCAGTAACTCCTATCAATTATCCCCAGTAACTCCTATCAATTACCCCCAGTAACTCCTGCAAAGTATGAAAATGAATTGAAATGAAAGTCGCTTATTATCACGAGTAGGCTTCAATGAAGTTACTATGAAAAGCCCCTAGTCGCCACATTCCGGCGCCTGTCCGGGGAGGCTGGTATGGGAAGTACCCCAGTAGCCCCAGTTACTCCTATAAATTTCCCCCAGTAACTCCTGTAAATTACCCCCCCAGTAGCTATTGCAACTTACACCAGTAACCCTTAAAGATTTTCCCCTGTAACTCCCATAAATTACCCCCAGTAACACCTATAAATTACCCCCAGTGACCCCTATAAATTACCCCAGTTACTCCTTTCAATTACCCTAGTAACTCCTGTATATTACCACCAAGTAACTACTGTAAATTACACGAGGAACCCGTAACAATTACCCCCAGTAACTCCTATAAATTACCCCCAGAAACCCCCATAAATTACCCCCAGTTACTCCTGTCAATTACCCCAGTAACTCCTGCAAATTAACTCCCAGTAACTACTGTAAATTACCCCGGTAACCCCTAACAATTACCCCCAGTAACTCCTGCAAATTATTCCAGTAACTCCTGCAAATTAACCTCAGTAACTCCTGTAAATTACCCTCAGTAACCCCTAACAATTACCCCAGTAACTCCTGTAAATTACCCCCAGTAACTCCTATAAATTATACCAGTAACCCTTAAAAAGTACCCCCATTAACTCCTATAAATTACCCCCAGTAACCCTTAAAAAGTACCCCCATTAACTCCTATAAATTACCCCCAGTAACTCCTATAAATTACCCCCAGTAACTCCAGTAAAGTTCCCCAGTAACTCCTGTAAATTACCCCTTGTAACCCCTATAAATTACCACCAGTAATCCCGATACATTACCACAATAAATCCTGTAAATTACCCACAGTAACTCCTATAAATTACCCCAGTAACTCCTATAAATTTACCCCAGTAACTCCTATAAATTTACCCCAGTGACTCCTATAAATTATCCCCAGTAACCCCTATAAATTACCCCCAGTAACCTCTATAAATTACCCCAGTAACCCCTATAAATTATCCCCAGTAAACCCTATACATTACTCCCAGTAACTCCTATAAATTACCCCCAGTAACTACTGTAAATGGCCCCCAGTAACTCCTATTAATTATCCCCAGTAACTCCTACAAATTACCCCAGCATCTCCTATAAATCACCCCCAGTAATCCCTGTAAATTACCCTAGTAACTTCTATAAATTACCCCAGTAAATCCTATAAATTATCCCCAGTAAACCCTATACATTACTCCCAGTAACTCCTATAAATTACCCCCAGTAACTACTGTAAATGGCCCCCAGTAACTCCTATTAATTATCCCCAGTAACTCCTACAAATTACCCCAGCATCTCCTATAAATCACCCCCAGTAATCCCTGTAAATTACCCTAGTAACTTCTATAAATTACCCCAGTAAATCCTATAAATTATCCCCAGTAACTCCTCTAAATTTCCCCAGTAAGTCCTATAATTATCCCGGTAACTTCAATACATTACCCCAGAATCTTCTATAAATTACCCCAGTATCTCCTATAAATTACCCCAGCAACTCCTATAAATTACCCCAGTAACTTCAATACATTACCCCAGTATCTCCTATAAATTACCCCCAGTAATCCCTTTAAACTACCCCTAGTAATTTCTATAAATTACCCCAGTAAATCCTATAATTTACCCCCAGTAACCCCTATAATTTACCCCCAGTGACGCCTGTAAATTACCCCCAGTAACCACTATAAATTACCCCCAGTAACTCTGAGAAATTACCCCAAGGACTCCCAATAAATTATCCAGAGTAAATTCTATAAGTTAACCACAATTACTCCAATGCGTTACTGAATAACTGACTCTCAATTTTCAGGAATGAATGAGGTCAACCCGGTCATTATATCATAGCTATTGTGGGATCTTGCTGTGTACAAATTGGCTTCTCCCTGGAGGCAGTGATCAGGACTATAGAGAAGCAAGTTCTGTCTTTCTGAGGAATGTCTTTTCTCTGCTTTGTACCAGAACAAAACCTTGCTGATTCTCAGCCAGCCCAAACACCCACATCTTGGCTTCACAGAGAGAGTTTTTACACAAGTATCGTCTCATTTTACCTGTCGAGGTCATCCAATGGCTGGTTTCCATTTCCTCCAATCCCACAGAAACAGCCATAGTCCATGTAGCGCTGGTTCGGGACATCAGGACTGGCACACACAACAACATTTCTGAAGTTAACCATGTTTCTTCCCTGAACTGCGAATCCCTGAGCAGGGATCCAAATTGCTACAAGGGGAAAACAAAATAAATCATTGTGTCAGGAAAGCCCTGGTACAGAGCGAGCAGGGAAACAATTTAACAACACGACGATTTAGAAAGCAGAAAAACCGGCATAAGAATATTCCTGAATTCAGCAGAAATTGTGTCTCAGAAACAGGCCATTCGGCCCAACAATTCCTTGGGCTGGATTCTCCGTTACGCACTGCCAGTAGCGGGGTTCCCGATCCAGTGGGGAATCGAACACTGGTCTAAAAGTGAGATCGGGGCCCGATGCTCCGGTCCCACTCCCCCAGCGGGATTCAGCTACATGCTCTGCGCCGACGGGAGGATGAAAGTGGGGCATGAGCATCCAGTAAACCCTGATTAACGGGCTGGAATCGTTATTTTCCAGTTCCCAGTGATGCTGCAGCCACTACGCCGGGATTCACTTGGTCTCCTGAACGGAGAATCCAGTCCCATGGCTCTGGATCTATTCCACACCAGGCTACTCCTATCCCTCTTCCTCTAACAACAGCAGCATGTCCATTCCTTTCTCCCTCATGTACTTACTGAGCTTCCCCTCAAAGCCATCAATAATATTTACATCAAACATTCCCTGCGGTAGTGAGTTTTGCAATCTGACCATCAAACACTCCCAGAACAGATACAGAGTAAAGCTCCCTCTACACTGTCCCCATCAAACACTCCCAGGAGAGGTACAGCACGGGGTTAGATACAGAGTAAAGCTCCCTCTACACTGTCCCCATCAAACACTCCCAGGAGAGGTACAGCACGGGGTTAGATACAGAGTAAAGCTCCCTCTACACTGTCCCCATCAAACACTCCCAGGACAGGTACAGCACGGGGTTAGATACAGAGTAAAGCTCCCTCTACACTGTCTCCAGTAAACACTCCCAGAACAGGTACAGCACGGGGTTAGATACAGAGTAAATCTCCCTCTACACTGTCCCCATCAAACACTCCCAGGACAGGTACAGCACGGGGTTAGATACAGAGTAAAGCTCCCTCTACACTGTCCCCATCAAACACTCCCAGGACAGGTACAGCACGGGGTGAGATACAGAGTAAAGCTCCCTGTACACTGTCCCCACTAAACACTCACAGGACAGGGACAGCACGGGGTTAGATAAAGAGTAAAGCTCCCTCTACACTGTCCCCATCAAACACTCCCAGGACAGGTACAGCACGGGGTGAGATACAGAGTAAAGCTCCCTGTACACTGTCCCCATCAAACACTCCCGGGACAGGTACCGCACGGGGTTAGATACAGAGTAAAGCTCCCTCTACACTGTCCCCATCAAACACTCCCAGGACAGGTACCGCACGGGGTTAGATACAGAGTAAAGCTCCCTCTACACTGTCCCCATCAAACATTCCCAGGACAGGTACAGCACGGGGTTAGATACAGAGTAAAGCTCCCTCTACACTGTCCCCACTAAACACTCACAGGACAGGGACAGCATGGGGTTAGATAAAGAGTAAAGCTCCCTTTACACTGTCCCTACTAAATACTCCCTGAACAAATATTCACATTTCTTTTTCCTTGTTTTTCATTGACAACTTCTCTGTTCTGAATTACCCCCCAGTTTTGCTGCTGCCTCACTTGCTGTTCCCCCCACTCCTACAGCACATCCCTGAGGTCTCCAGTTGATCACTTACCTCCGAGCACGATGAGGATCGCAGTGAGTTTCGGGGACTCCATGACTTCTCGTTTCCTCCGAGTGATCGATGTTTGTCTCATCGTGGCTCTGCCTCTTTTATTCAGCTCTCGGGATGGTTACACCCGGATTAGCTCAGCAAATGCAAATAGGGTGAAGGATCCTTGGCTGCTGGTTCAAATATTTTGCTGTTGTCCAACATGTGAGAGGTTTGAGGAACCTGTTGTTCGGGGCTTGTCGGCTTGGATTCTCTGAGCAAAATACTGAGAAGTGAGGACATGGAGAAAGTGTCACTTTATAGGTTGCACTCAGCTATCAGCACTCAGACCGAGTCACTCAGCTGTAAGTCCAGCACAATTCCCACTCCAAGTTATTCAGTCACAATGATCAGATTAATGATGTCCCTCATCTATCGGAGTGTGAATTTACTGACTGAGTTGTATCGCTCTGCATCCCAGTAAATGTGTCCCAGGAAAGGTCCCTATTTTACTGGAGTTATATTACTGAGAAACATGTGTAGGGTTTTGGATTTGGTCAATTTTGGAAGAAGTTGTGATGCACCACGTGAATAGAAATCCTGCCAAATCCTGTAGCTGACGTTCTAAACAAGAGGCACTCCAATTAGTACAACAGGGGGTGTCCACAATTTGGAAGACTGTACCCCAGTGAGTCAGCGCCTTCAGGAACTGTACCCCAGTGAGTCAGCGCCTTCAGGATCTGTACCCCAGTGAGAGTCAGCACCTTCAGGAACTGTACCCCAGTGAGAGTCAGCACCTTCAGGAACTGTACCCCAGTGAGAGTCAGCACCATCAGGAACTGTACCCCAGTGAGAGTCAGCACCTTCAGGAACTGTACCCCAGTGAGAGTCAGCACCTTCAGGAACTGTACCCCAGTGAGAGTCAGCACCTTCAGGAACTGTACCCCAGTGAGAGTCAGCGCCTTCAGGAACTGTACCCCAGTGAGAGTCAGCACCTTCAGGAACTGTACCCCAGTGAGAGTCAGCACCTTCAGGTACTGTACCCCAGTGAGTCAGCGCCTTCAGGAACTGTACCCCAGTGAGAGTCAGCACCTTCAGGTACTGTACCCCAGTGAGAGTGAGCACCTTCAGGAACTGTACCCCAGTGAGAGTCAGCACCTTCAGGAACTGTACCCCAGTGAGAGTCAGCACCTTCAGGAACTGTACCCCAGTGAGAGTCAGCACCTTCAGGAACTGTACCCCAGTGAGAGTCAGCACCTTCAGGAACTGTACCCCAGTGAGAGTCAGCACCTTCAGGAACTGTACCCCAGTGAGAGTCAGCGCCTTCAGGAACTGTACCCCAGTGAGAGTCAGCACCTTCAGCAACTGTACCCCAGTGAGAGTCAGCACCTTCAGGGACTGTACCCCAGTGAGAGTCAGCACCTTCAGGAACTGAACCCCAGTGAGAATCAGCACCTTCAGGAACTGTATCCCAGTGAGAGTCAGCGCCTTCAGGAACTGTACCCCAGTGAGAGTCAGCAACTTCAGGAACTGTACCCCAGTGAGAGTCAGCACCTTCAGGGATTGTACCCCAGTGAGAGTCAGCACCTTCAGGAACTGAACCCCAGTGAGAATCAGCACCTTCAGGAACTGTATCCCAGTGAGTGTCAGCACCTTCAGGAACTGTACCCAATTGAGACTCAGCAACTTCAGGAACTGTGCCCCAGTGAGAGTCAGCACCTTCAGGAACTGTACCCCAGTGAGAGTCAGCGCCTTCAGGAACTGTACCCCAGTGAGTCAGCGCCTTCAGGAACTGTCGGCCAGTGAGAGACAGCACCTTCAGGAACTGTACCCCAGTGAGAGTCAGCACCTTCAGGAACTGTATCCCAGTGAGAGTCAGCAACTTCAGGAACTGTACCCCAGTGAGTCAGCGCCTTCAGGAACTGTACCCCAGTGAGAGTCAGCAACTTCAGGAACTGTACCCCAGTGAGAGTCAGCACCTTCAGGAACTGTATCCTAGTGAGAGTCAGCACCTTCAGGAACTGCACTCCAGTGAGAGTCAGCACATTCAGGAACTGTACCCCAGTGAGAGTCAGCACCTTCAGGAACTGTACCCCAGTGAGAGTCAGCACCTTCAGGAACTGTACCCCAGTGAGAGTCAGCACCTTCAGGAACTGTACCCCAGTGAGAGTCAGGACCATCAGGAACTGTACCCCAGTGAGAGTCAGCACCATCAGGAACTGTACCCCAGTGAGAGTCAGCACCTTCAGGAACTGTATCCCAGTGAGAGTCAGCGCCTTCAGGAACTGTACCCCAGTGAGAGTCAGCACACGCAGGAACTGTACCCCAGTAAAACATGACATAGAGACATAGAAGAGAGGAGCAGGAGATAGCCATTCGGCCCATCGAGCCTACTCCGTCATTCATCACGATCATTGCTGATTGTCCAACTCTGTAGGCTAATCCTGCTTTTTCCCCACAACCCTTGATCCTATTTGCCTCAAATTCCATCGGCTACATTCTCTGCACCCCGACGCCAAAATCCCGGCCAGCGCCAGGGCGGAGAATCCAGTTTGACCCCGATATCGGGCCCGGGGCGATTCGCCGATTCCCCGGGCACCGAAAAGCAGCGTTACCGAGGAGTACGCCGTGCCTCCGGGGGCCATTGCCAGAGGCTCTCTCCGACACCCTCCGCCCCCGACTAGCCGAGTTCCCGATGGCGTGGAACTAACCTGGTATTGCCGGTCGGGATACTCGGGTGGTGGCTGCGGGCTCAGTGAATTCGTGTCCCTGTTTTCCAGCATTTTCAGCAGTAAAACTCCACGGTTTGGATGCCGGCTTGGGAACATCGTCCCAATAATGGAGAATCCGGAGAATCCAGCCCCATATCGAACCGCCTCTTGAATGTACTCAATGTCTTCGCCTCAACTATCTCCGGTGGTGATGAATTCCACAGGCTGGGGTGGCAAACAACCCCCCCACCCCATCCACACGATGGATCTGGCCAAAATTGGTGGGGGGGGGGTGTAAAAAGGACGGGGGTTAAAGGAGGGAACCGAGGAGGAGGGGCAATAAACCCCCAGAACAAGCAGAGAAGGGAAGGGGGAGTGGGGGAGGGGGGGTTAGGCAGAGGGGGACGAGGGAGGGGGGCGAGGGAGGGAGGACTAGGCAGAGGGGGCGAGGGAGGGGGGTTAGGCAGAGGGGGACGAGGGAGGGGGCGAGGGAGGGGGGTGAGGCAGAGACGGCGAGGGAGGGGGGGTTAGGCAGAGGGGGACGAGGGAGGGGGGCGAAGGAGGGGGGTGAGGCAAGGGGGGCGAGGGAGGGAGGACTAGGCAGAGGGGGACGAGGGAGGGGGGTTAGGCAGAGGGGGACGAGGGAGGGGGGTTAGGCAGAGGGGGACGAGGGAGGGGGGCGAGGGAGGGAGGACTAGGCAGAGGGGGCAAGGGAGGGGGGTTATGCAGAGGGGGACGAGGGAGGGGGCGAGGGAGGAGGGCGATGGAGGGGGGTGAGGCAGAGGGGGGCGAGGGAGGGGGGTTAGGCAGAGGGGGACGAGGGAGAGGGGGGAGGGGGTTGAGACAGAGGGGGCGAGAGAGGGGGGTTAGGCAGAGGGGGTGAGGGAGGGGGGCGAGGGAGGGAGGACTAGGCAGAGGGGGCGAGGGAGTGGGGTTAGGCAGAGGGGGATGAGGGAGGGGGCGAGGGAGGGGGATGAGGCAGAGGGGGGCGAGGGAGGGGGGTAAGGAAGATTGCGAGCTGAGTCAGATGGCGACAAACTGTAAATAAAGAGCATTCAGAAAATTCTTTGTACTGTCCCATAAACAAAAACGAACAGCGATGTTTATAATTTTGAAAATGGCAATAAAAATATTTTTGAAAATTAATTTCACAGGCTTAGGTCTCTCTGGCCTCAATGGTCTAACAAGGACACCCAGGTTCCGCTGCACATTCCCTTCTCCCAGTTTACAGCCATTCAGGTAGTAATCTGCCTTCCTGTTTTTGATTCCAAAGTGAGTAACCTCACATTTATCCAAATTATCCTGTATCTGCCATTGATTTGCCCACTCGCCCAACCTGTCTAGATCTTGCTGAAGGATCTCTGTGTTCTCCTCAAAGTTCACCCTCCCACCCAACTTGGTATCATCTGCAAACTTTGAGATGTTACATTTTGTTCCCTCGCCCAAATCATTAATATATATTGTGAATAGCTGGGGTCCCAGCACCGATACCTGTGGCACCTCACTAGTTACTGCCTGCCAATTTGAAAAAGACCTGTTAATTCCTACTCTTTGTTTCCTTTCTGCCGTCCAGTTTTGTATCCATCTCAATACATTTCCCCCAATCCGACTGGCTTTAAACTTGCACGATAATCTCTTATGTGGGACTTTGTCAAACGTGGGGCGAAATTCTCCGACCCCCAGCAGGGTCGGAGAATCGCCTGGGGCCACCGAAAATCCGGCCCCCGCCGTGGCAGAGATTCTCCGCCACCCGGGAAGTGGCAGCGGTGGGAATCACGGCACTCCGATCGGCGAGGTCCCTGCGGTGATTCTCCGACTCGCCGACCCGCCGCTGAGAGGCCTCTCCCGCCGCCGCGGTTTGAACAACCTCTGGTGGCGGCGGGATCGGCGGCGCGACCGGGCCCCCGGGGTCCTGGGGGGGGGCGGGAAGCGATCGGACCCCCGGGGGTGCCCCCACGATGGCTAGGCCCGCGATCGGGGCCCCCCACTCAGTCTCCGGGCCAGTGCCCTGGGTGCACTGTTTGTCTCCCTCCGCCGCCACGGCCTCCGCCATGGCGGAAGCGGAAGAGAAACCCACATCGCGCATGCGCCGGTGGTGACATCAGCGTCAGCTGGCCGCTGACATCACCGCTGGCGCATGTGCCGACCGGCGAAAGCCTTTCGGCCAGCCCTGCTGCCGGGGGCGCCGGTTTTTTGCGCCAGTCTTCTTGTGCCAACCGCTCTGGCGCGGGGCTGGCCCCCAAAGGTGCGGAGAATTCCTCACCTTTGGGGAGGCCCGACCCCGGAGTGGTTGGCGCCACTCCCCTATGCCGGAACCCCCCGTCACGCCGGGTAGGGGAGAATCCTGCCCATGTTCTGAAAGTCCAAGGGTGGAATTCTCCGCTCCCCACATGGTGTGGGAGAATCGTGGGAGGGCCTCCCGACATTTTTTACGCCCCCCAGCGATTCTCCCCCCCCCTCCCCCGCTCGGAAAAATCACCGCTTGCTGTTGTTCACGGTGAACGGCGATTCTCCTAACCCAATGGGCCGAGTGGCCGGCCCTTCATGCCCGTTTCACCACGGCAGCAACTACACCTGGTCGCTGCATTCGTGAAACGGGCACCAGATGCTCGTTTGGGGCATCTAGTGGCCCGGTTTGGACGGGAGCACCGCGACTGTGCTCGGGAGGGGACAGGCCTGCGATCGGTGCCCACCGATCGTCGGGCCAGCGTCTAAAACGGACGGACTTTTTCCCCTCCACCGCCCGGCAAGATCAAGAAGCTACGTCTTTCCGGGCGCCGGTGGAGAAAGACAGCACTGCACATGCGTGTGTTCGTGCCGTCTGCACGCTGATGTCATCCGCGCATTCGCGGGTTGGAACCGGTAACCTGTGCATGTGTGGATGACATCAGAAAAGCGGCATTTCGGCGTCATTTCCGGCGTGATGAGGTCGCGGCCGGGAACAACGGGGGCCCGCTCCTAGCCCCCCGGGTGGGGGTGAATTAGGTGCGGGGAGCAGGCCCCGAGGCCGTCGTGAACCTCGGCCGATTTCACGACGGCCATCCCGATTTTTATCGGGAGCGGAGAATACCGCCCCAAATGTACCACATCGACTGGCTCCCCCATGTCAACTCTACTAGTTACATCTTCAAAGAATTCCAACAGATTTATCAAGCATGATTTCCCCTTCATACATCCATGCTGACTCTGTCTGATTCTGCCACTGTTTCCTAAATCCTTGGCTATAAAGTCCTTGATAATGGATTTGAGAATTTTCATCAACATCAAGTTTACTGGTTTATAATTCCCTGTTTTCTCTCTACCTCCCTTTTTGAATATTGGAGTGACATTAGCAACTCTCCAATCTGCAGGGACTGCTCCAGGGTCTATAGAATCCTGGAAGATGACCACCAACCCATCCATTATTTCTGGAGCCACTTCCTTTCCTACTCTGGGATATAGATATCAGGCCCTGGGAATTTATCAGCGTTCAATCCCATTTGGAGTTCAGATGAATGAGGGGGGGATCTCATAAAGACATATAAAATTCTATCAGGACTGGATAGTGTGGATGCAGCGACGATGTTCCTGATGGTGGGTGTGTCCAGAATCAGAGGTAACAGTCTGAGGATTCAGGACCATTTCGGACAGAGACGAGGAGATATTTCTTCAGCCAAAGAGTGGTGAGCCTGTGGAATTCATTCCCACAGGAAGTAGTTGAGGCTGAGACATTGAACACATTCAGGAGGCGGATGGATATGGCATTTGAGGTGAATGGAATCAAGGGTCATGGGGGAAAAGCAGGATTAGGCTACTGAGTTGGATGATCAGCCATGATCGTGACGAATGGTGGAGCAGGCTCGAAGGGCCGAATGGCCTCCTTCTGCTCCTATCTTCTATGTTTCTATGTCCCTGGCCTTGATGTGCAATCCCTTTCTCATCACAATCCTGACCCTGTCAAATGGGGAGCCAGAGGCAGCCACAAAAGGTCAGTGATGGACTATGTGGTCCCTGTCCTGGGTCTCCCAGAGGGTCTAATTGGGATGTCCTCATTGAGTGAGCCTTGTGCTTTGAGCCAGAACAGTGGCAGCTGCTCTGTGTGGGGTTGATGCTGATTCTGTGCAGGCGAGCAGCTCTATGTGAAGAGGCTGGAGTGCGGGCACGTCCTCCAGGTGACAGCCACTGAGGGATGTGAGTCTATGTTGGCAGCTTTGCAGCAATGTTGTGTTGAGACAGGGTTTACACACAGGTTGTGTCAGGAAGCTGTTGGGGTCTCCTGGGCGAGTCCGGGATTCAGACACTCACACCATGTGATCCCAATGGATCTCGGCTGACCTGCGGAAGGGGAGAAATCACGTGAGCTTTGGGAGTGGGTTAGCTGATAGTCTCACTAGTGAAGTTTTAACTCTGACAGGGGCTGTGTGCCAAAGATGATTTCATCTGCCACTGGTGTGTGTGTCATTTGCCTGGAGTAATCTCTGCTAATCCCCCGCTCCAACTATTTTGACTGAACCAAATAAACTAAATTAAATAAACTGAGGGACAAATTGAAAGGGGCCGCCTCTTTAAGGAACACTGCTTCAAACAAAAACAACGAGCAAATGATACTAAACACATCAAACTGAAAAATTATTGAAAGGGTCGATAAAGTGCCCCAGTCACTGCGGTCCCCACCGGGCACGGAAAGCCTCAATGATGCCCGTGGACACCACAAACCCCGTCTCCAGGGACACCCGGCTTCGAATGTAGCCACGACAGAGGGGCAGAGTCGGGTTGGATGAACCCCTCGGTTGCCCACAGCCTGGACCTGTTCATGGCAAGAAGCCATTGACAGGGTCCCCCCGGGGGCACAGAGGTAAGCAGAGACCCCCGGGGGGGGGGGGGGGGGGGGGGAGAATGCCCAAACAGTGCCCTGGCTCTGCCCCCTGTCACAAGTTAGCTCCACCACAGAGCTACACGGGGACAGTGCCAGGAGCGGGCCCGAGTGGGAGCCCAATTGGGGGGAGGGGGAGCCTTGATGTGAGGCGGGGGGAGGAGTGAACACTGAGGGTGGGGGAGAAGTGCCGGCTATAATTCCACAGTGTTGGTGAGGTTGGGGATGGGAGGGATGGGTGGGGGGGAGGGATGGAATGCGGGTGAGGATTGTCGGGATGGGGGGGGGGGGGATGGAATGCCGGTGGGGATGGGGGGGGGGGGGGGGATGGAATGCCGGTGAGGATTGTCAGGATGGGGGGGGGGGGGAGAGCCCCCAATCCCTCTGTGATGGGGGCCATTAGGCTGCAGCTCTGATTGGGCCGTCCTGTAAAGATGGCCCCCTGGTCTCTGGGGAGCCGGTTGCCGGCTCTATCAGGCCCCACCCAGCCAGGGTGACCGTGTAAACCATGTCCCCTCATTTTCTTCTCACAGAGCCTCAATATTTAGGGAGAAACTGGTGTGTGCAGCTGGAGAGTTCCACACAGTTTCCAGTCTGAGCCTGACACTTTGCCAAATTGTGGTCAGATTCCGCCCTCTGTTTAACGTCCTTAGGCCGTCCCAGCCAAGGAATTGATGCTCAGTAGGCAAATGCAGCAAGGAGTTTGGGCAGATTGATGCTGCTTTACATCCCGTCAAGGACTCTGACATAAGTGTTTATGAGAAAGCTGTGTTCAGGGAGCTGTGAGGTCTGAATGTTTTTTGCAGTCAGGGAGCTGGAGAGGAGGATATACTGTCCCCATCAAACACTCCCAGGACAGGTACAGCACGGGGTTAGATACAGAGTAAAGCTCCCTCTGCACTGTCCCCATCAAACACTCCCAGGACAGGTACAGCACGGGGTTAGATACTGAGTAAAGCTTCCTCTACACTGTCCCCATCAAACACTCCCAGGACAGGTACAGCACGGGGTTAGACACAGAGTAAAGCTCCCTCTATACGGTCCCCATCAAACACTCCCAGGACAGGTACAACACGGGGTTAGTTACAGAGTAAAGCTTCCTCTACCCTGTCCCCATCAAACACTCCCAGGACAGGTACAGCACGGGGTTAGATACAGAGTAAAGCTCCCTCTACACTGTTCCCATCAAACACTCCCTTGACAGTTACAACACAGGGCGAGATACAGAGTAAAGCTCCCTCTGCACTGTCCCCATCAAACACTCCCAGGACAGGTATAGCATGGGGTTAGATACAGAGTAAAGCTCCCTCTACACTGTCCCCAACAAACACTCCCAGGACAGGTACAGCACGGGGTTAGATACAGAGTAAAGCTCCTTCTACACTGTCCCCAACAAACACTCCCAGGACAGTTACAACACAGGATTAGATACAGAGTAAAGCTCCCTCTACACTGTCCCCATCAAACACTCCCAGGGCAGGTACAGCACGGGGTTAGACACTGAGTAAAGCTCCCTCTACACTGTCCCCAACAAACACTCCCAGGACAGGTACAGCACGGGGTTAGATACAGAGTAAAGCTCCCTCTATACTGTCCCCCATCAAACACTCCCAGGACAGGTACAGCACGGGGTTAGATACAGAGTAAAGCCCCCTCTACACTGTCCCCATCAAACACTCCCAGGACAGTTACAACACAGGGTTAGATACAGAGTAAAGCTCCCTATACACTGTCCCCATCAAACACTCCCAGGACAGGTACAGCACGGGATTAGACACAGAGTAAAGCTCCCTCTACACTGTCCCCATCAAACACTCCCAGGACAGTTACAACACAGGGTTAGATACAGAGTAAAGCTCCCTCTACACTGTCCCCATCAAACACTCCCAGGACAGGTACAGCACGGGGTTAGATACAGAGTAAAGCTCGCTAAACATAAATGGAAATCAAACCGAACAAGAGTGAGGTGATGCACTTCGTTGCGACAAACAAGGAAAGGGAATTCTACTTTTTAACAATCTATATTGTCACCAGTAGGCTGACATTAACACTTCATTAAAGTTACTGTGAAAAGCCACTAGTCGCCACACTCCTCCACCTGTTTGGGTACACAGAGGGAGAATCAGACTGCCCAATTCACAAAACTGCACGTCTTCCTTCGTTTGGGAGGAAATCGGAGCACCCGTAGAAACCCACGCAGACACAAGGAGAACATGCAGACTCCGCACACACAGTGACGCAAGTTGGGAATCGACCCCGGCTCCCTGGCCCTGTGAGGCAACAGTGCTAACCACTGTGCTTCCACGCTGCGTTAAATGGCAGGACCCTGGGAAGCAT